>NC_092262.1:1985214-2025214 GCF_036320965.1 Panulirus ornatus | reverse complement strand
GGGGGGATGTAGTGAGAGATAGATAGATAGAGATAGAGAGAGAGAGAGAGAGAGAGAGAGAGAGAGAGAGAGAGAGAGAGAGAGAGAGAGAGAGAGAGAGAGAGAGAGAGAGAGAGAGAGAGATCACGTGACTTGGGTTAACCTGGATAGCTGGGTGTGTTTTGAACAAAATTCATTATATTTTTCTAGCGTGTTTTCCCCGCGATAGCGAGGTAGCGTTAAGAACAGAGGACTGGGCTTTGAGGCCCCGATCACACAAAATCTTTTTCACTCCATCTTTCCACCTCCAATTTGGTCTCCCTCTTCTCCTCGTTCCCTCCACCTCCGACACATATATCCTCTTGGTCAATCTTTCCTCACTCATTCTCTCCATGTGCCCAAAGCATTTCAAAACACCCTCTTCTGTTCTCTCAACCACGCTCTTTTTATTTCCACACATCTCTCTTACCCTTACGTTACTTACTCGATCAAACCACCTCACACCACACATTTTCCTCAAACATCTCATTTCCAGCACATCCATCCTCCTGCGCACAACTCTATCCATAGCCCGTGACTCGCAACAATACAACATTGTTGGAACCACTATTCCTTCAAACATACCCATTTTTGCTTTCCGAGATAATGTTCTCGACTTCCACACATTCTTCAAGGCTCCCAGAATTTTCGCCCCCTCCCCCACCCTATGATCCACTTCCACTCCATGGTTCCATCCGCTGCCAGATCCACTCCCAGATATCTAAAACACTACACTTCCTCCAGTTTTTCTCCATTCAAACTCACCTCCCAATTGACTTAACCCTCAACCCTACTGTACCTAATAACCTTGCTCTTATTCACATTTACTCTTAACTTTCTTCTTTCACACACTTTACCAAACTCAGTCACCAGCTTCTGCAGTTTCTCATATGAATCAGCCACCAGCGCTGTATCATCAGCGAACAACAACTGACTCACTTACCAAGCTCTCTCATCCCCAACAGACTTCATACTTGCCCCTCTTTCCAAAACTCTTGCATTCACCTCCCTAACAACCCAATCCATAAACAAGTTAAACAACCATGGAGACATCACACACCCCTGCCGCAAACCTACATTCACTGAGAACCAATCACTTTCCTCTCTTCCTACACGTGAACATGCCTTACATCCTCGATGAAAACTTTTCACTGCTTCTAACAACTTGCCTCCCACACCATATTTTCTTAATACCTTCCACAGAGCATCTCTATCAACACTATTATATGCCTTCTCCAGATCCATGAATGCTACATACAAATCCATTTGCTTTTCTAAGTATTTTTCACATACATTCTTCAAAGCAAACACCTGATCCACACATCCTCTACCACTTCTGAAACCACACTGCTCTTCACCAATCTGATGCTATGTACATGCCTTCACCCTCTCAATCAATATCCTCCCATATAATTTACCAGGAATACTCAACAAACTTATACCTCTATAATTTGAGCACTCACTCTTATCCGCTTTGCCTTTGTACAATGGCACTATGCACGCATTCCGCCAATCCTCAGGCATCTCACCATGAGTCATACATACATTAAATAACCTTACCAAACCAGTCAACAATACAGTCACCCCCTTTTTTAATAAATTCCACTGCAATACCATCCAAACCTGCTGCCTTGCCAGCTTTCATCTTCCGCAAAGCTTTTACTACCTCTTCTCTGTTTACCAAATCATTTTCCCTAACCCTCTCACTTTGCACACCACCTCGACCAAAACACCCTTTATCTGTCACTCTATCATCAAACACATTCAACAAACCTTCTAAATACTAACTCCATCTCCTTCTCACATCACCACTACTTGTCATCACCTCCCCATTTGCGCCCTTCACTGAAGTTCTCATTTGCTCCCTTGTCTTACGCACTTTATTTACATCCTTCCATAAAATCTTTTTATTCTCCCTAAAATATAATGATACTCTCTCACCCCAACTCTCATTTGCCCTTTTTTTCACCTCTTGCACCTTTCTCTTGACCTCCTGTCTCTTTCTTTTATACATCTCCCACTCAATTGCATTTTTTCCCTGCAAAAATCGTCCAAATATATATATATATATATATATATATATATATATATATATATATATATATATATATATATATATATATATATATATAAATATATATATATATATATATATATATATATATATATATATATATATATATATATATATATATATATATATATTTTTTTTTTTTTTTTTTTATACTTTGTCGCTGTCTCCCGCGTTTGCGAGGTAGCGGAAGGAAACAGACGATAGATATGGCCCAACCCCCCCCATACACATGTACATACACACGTCCACACACACAAATATACATACCTACACAGCTTTCCATGGTTTACCCCGGACGCTTCACATGCCTTGATTCAATCCACTGACAGCACGGCAACCCCGGTAAACCACATCGCTCCAATTCACTCTATTCCTTGCCCTCCTTTCACCCTCCTGCATGCTCAGGCCCCGATCACACAAAATCTTTTTCACTCCATCTTTCCACCTACAATTTGGTCTCCCTCTTCTCCTCGTTCCCTTCACCTCCGACACATATATTTTCTTGGTCAATCTTTCCTCACTCATTCTCTCCATATTCCCGAACCATTTCAAAACACCCTCTTCTGCTCTCTTAGTGAAAGAGAAGAGAGAGGCATTTGGACGATTTTTGCTGGGAAAAAATGAAATTGAGTGGGAGATGTATAAAAGAAATAGACAGGAGGTCAAGAGAAAGGTGCAAGAGGTGAAAAAAAGGGCAAATGAGAGTTGGGGAGAGAGAGTATCATTAAATTTTAGGGTGAATAAAAAGATGTTCTGGAAGGAGGTAAATAAAGCGCGTAAGACATGGGAGCAAATGGGAACTTCAGTGAATGGCGCAAATGGGGAGGTGATAACAAGTAGTGGTGATGTGAGAAGGAGATGGAGTGAGTATTTTGAAGGTTTGTTGAATGTGTTTGATGATAGAGTGGCAGATATAGGGTGTTTTGTTCGAGGTGGTGTGCAAAGTGAGAGGGTTAGGGAAAATGATTTGGTAAACAGAGAAGAGGTAGTAAAAGCTTTGCGGAAGATGAAATCCGGCAAGGCAGCAGGTTTGGATGGTATTGCAGTGGAATTTATTAAAGAAAGGGGGTGACTCTATTGTTGACTGGTTGGTAAGGTTATTTAATGTTTGTATGACTCGTGGTGAGGTGCCTGAGGATTGGCGGAATGCGTGCATAGTGCCATTGTACAAAGGCAAAGGGGATAAGAGTGAGTGCTCAAATTACAGAGGTATAAGTTTGTTGAGTATTCCTGGTAAATTATATGGGAGGATATTGATTGAGAGGGTGAAGGCATGTACAGAGCATCAGATTGGGGAAGAGCAGTGTGGTTTCAGAAGTGGTAGAGGATGTGTGGATCAGGTGTTTGCTTTGAAGAATGTATGTGAGAAATACTTAGAAAAGCAAATGGATTTGTATGTAGCATTAATGGATCTGGAGAAGGCATATGATAGAGTTGATAGAGATGCTCTGTGGAAGGTATTAAGAACATATGGTGTGGGAGGAAAGTTGTTAGAAGCAGTGAAAAGATTTTATCGAGGATGTAAGGCATGTGTACGTGTAGGAAGAGAGGAAAGTGAAGGAAGTGAAGTGTTTTAGATATCTGGGAGTGGATCTGGCAGCGGATGGGACCTTGGAAGCGGAGGTGGATCATAGTGTGGGGGAGGGGGCGAAAATTCTGGGGGCCTTGAAGAATGTGTGGAAGTCGAGAACATTATCTCGGAAAGAAAAAATGGGAATGTTTGAAGGAATAGTGGTTCCAACAATGTTGTATGGTTGCGAGGCGTGGGCTATGGATAGAGTTGTGCGCAGAGGATGGATGTGCTGGAAATGAGATGTTTGAGGACAATGTGTGGTGTGAAGTGGTTTGATCGAGTGAGTAACGTAAGGGTAAGAGAGATGTGTGGAAATAAAAAGAGCGTGGTTGAGAGAGCAGAAGAGGGTGTTTTGAAATGGTTTGGGCACATGGAGAGAATGAGTGAGGAAAGATTGACCAAGAGGATATATGTGTCGGAGGTGGAGGGAACGAGGAGAAGAGGGACACCAAATTGGAGGTGGAAAGATTGAGTGAAAAAGATTTTGTGTGATCGGGGCCTGAACATGCAGGAGGGTGAAAGGAGGGCAAGAAATAGAGTGAATTGGAGCGATGTGGTATACCGGGGTTGACGTGATGTCAGTGGATTGGATCAGGGCATATGAAGCGTCTGGCGTAAACCATGGAAAGCTGTGTAGGTATGTATATTTGCGTGTGTGGACGTATGTATATACATGTGTATGGGGGGGGGATTGGGCAATTTCTTTCGTCTGTTTCCTTGCGCTACCTCGCAAACGCGGGAGACAGCGACAAAGGATAATAAAAAAAAAAAATAATATATATATATATATATACATATATATATATATATATATATATATATATATATATATATATATATATATATATATATATATATATATACATATATATATATATAGATATATATATATATATACGTTACTTACTCGATCAAACCACCTCACACCACACATTGTCCTCAAACATCTCATTTCCAGCATATCCATACTCCTGCGCACAACTCTATCCATAGCCCACGCCTCGCAACCATACAACATTGTTGGAACCACTATTCCTTCAAACATTCCCATTTTTGCTTTCCGAGATAATGTTCTCGACTTCCACACATTTTTCAAGGCTCCCAGAATTTTCGCCCCCTCCCCCACCCTATGATCCACTTCCGCTTCCATGGTTCCATCCGCTGCCAGATCCACTCCCAGATATCTAAAACACTTCACTTCCACCAGTTTTTCTCCATTCAAACTCACCTCCCAATTGACTTGACCCTCAACCCTACTGTACCTAATAACCTTGCTCTTATTCACATTTACTCTTAACTTTCTTCTTTCACACACTTTACCAAACTCATTCACCAGCTTCTGCAGTTTCTCACATGAATCAGCCACCAGCGCTGTATCATCAGCGAACAACAACTGACTCACTTCCCAAGCTCTCTCATCCCCAACAGACTTCATACTTGCCCCTCTTTCCAAAACTCTTGCATTCACCTCCCTAGCAACCCCATCCATAAACAAATTAAACAACCATGGAGACATCACACACCCCTGCCGCAAACCTACATTCACTGAGAACCAATCACTTTCCTCTCTTTCTACACGTACACATGCCTTACATCCTCGATAAAAACTTTTCACTGCTTCTAACAACTTGCCTCCCACACCATATATTCTTAATACCTTCCACAGAGAATCTCTATCAACTCTATCATATGCCTTCTCCAGATCCATAAATGCTACATACAAATCCATTTGCTTTTCTAATTATTTCTCACATACATTCTTCAAAGCAAACACCTGATCCACACATCCTCTCCCACTTCTGAAACCACACTGCTCTTCCCCAATCTGATGCTCTGTACATGCCTTCACCCTCTCAATCAATACCCTCCCATATAATTTACCAGGAATACTCAACAAACTTATACCTCTGTAATTTGAGCACTCACTCTTATCCCCTTTGCCTTTGTACAATGGCACTATGCACGCATTCCGCCAATGTGTATATATATATGTATATATATATGTATATATATGTGTATGTATATATGTATATTATATATATATATATATATATATATATATATATATATATATATATATATATATATATATATATATATATATATATATATATATATATATATATATATATATATATATATATATATATATATATATACATATATATATATATATATATATATATATATATATATATATATATGAATATGTATATATATATGTATATTATCCCTGGGGATAGGGGTGAAAGAATACTTCCCACGTATTCCTCGCGTGTAGTAGAAAGCGACTAGAGGGGACGGGAGTGGGGGGCCAGAAATCCTCCCCCCCTAGTATTTTTTTAACTTTCTAAAATGGGAAACAGAAGAAGGAGTCACGCGGGGAGTGCTCATCCTCCTCGAAGGCTCAGAGTGGGGTGCCTAAATGTCTGTGGATGTAACCAAGATGTGAAAAAAGGAGAGATAGGTAGTATGTTTGAGGAAAGGAACCTGGATGTTTTGGCTCTGAGTGAAACGAAGCTCAAGGGTAAAGGGGAAGAGTGGTTTGGGAATGTCTGGGGAGTAAAGTCAGGGGTTAGTGAGAGGACAAGAGCAAGTGAAGGAGTAGCAATACTCCTGAAACAGGAGTTGTGGGAGTATGTGATAGAATGTAAGAAAGTAAATTCTCGATTAATATGGGTAAAACTGAAAGTTGATGGAGAGAGGTGGGTGATTATTGGTGCATATGCACCCGGGCATGAGAAGAAAGTTCATGAGAGGCAAGTGTTTTGGGAGCATCTGAATGAGTGTGTTAGTGGTTTTGATGCACGAGACCGGGTTATAGTGATAGGTGATTTGAATGCAAAGGTGAGTAATGTGGCAGTTGAGGGAATAATTGGTATACATGGGGTGTTCAGTGTTGTAAATGGAAATGGTGAAGAGCTTGTAGATTTATGTGCTGAAAAAGGACTGATGATTGGGAATACCTGGTTTAAAAAGCGAGATATACATAAGTATACGTATGTAAGTAGGAGAGATGGCCAGAGAGCGTTATTGGATTACGTGTTAATTGACAGGCGCGCGAAAGAGAGACTTTTGGATGTTAATGTGCTGAGAGGTGCAACTGGAGGGATGTCTGATCATTATCTTGTGGAGGCTAAGGTGAAGATTTGTATGGGTTTTCAGAAAAGAAGAGTGAATGTTGGGGTGAAGAGGGTGGTGAGAGTAAGTGAGCTTGGGAAGGAGACCTGTGTGAGGAAGTACCAGGAAAGACTGAGTACAGAATGGAAAAAGGTGAGAACAATGGAAGTAAGGGGAGTGGGGGAGGAATGGGATGTATTTAGGGAATCAGTGATGGATTGCGCAAAAGATGTTTGTGGCATGAGAAGAGTGGGAGGTGAGTTGATTAGAAAGGGTAGTGAGTGGTGGGATGAAGAAGTAAGAATATTAGTGAAAGAGAAGAGAGAGGCATTTGGACGATTTTTGCAGGGAAAAAATGCAATTGAGTGGGAGATGTATATATATATTTATATATATATATATATATATATATATATATATATATATATATATGATGGGGGAGGGGGATGGTATTCCTTGTGTGGCGAGTTGGCGATGGGAATGAATAAAGGCAGACAGTGTGAATTATGTGCATGGGTGTATATGTATGTGTCTGTGTGTGTATATATATATATATATATATATATATATATATATATATATGTATATATATATATATATATATATATATATATATATATATATACACAGCACGTCAACCCCGGTATACTACATCGCTCCAATTCACTCTATTCCTTGCCCTCCTTTCACCCTCCTGCATGTTCAGGCCCCGATCACACAAAATCTTTTTCACTCCATCTTTCCACCTCCAATTTGGTCTCCCTCTTCTCCTCGTTCCCTCCACCTCCGACACATATATCCTCTTGGTCAATCATTCCTCACTCATTCTCTCCATGTGACCAAACAATTTCAAAACACCCTCTTCTGCTCTCTCAACCACGCTCTTCTTATATCCACACATCTCTCTTACCCTTACGTTACTTACTCGATCAAACCACCTCACACCACACATTGTCCTCAAACATCTCATTTCCAGCACATCCATCCTCCTGCGCACAACTCTATCCATAGTCCACGCCTTGCAACCATACAACATTGTTGGAACCACTATTCCTTCAAACATACCCATTTTTGCTTTCCGGGATAATGTTCTCGACTTCCACACATTCTTTAAGGCTCCCAGAATTTTCGCCCCCTCCCCCACCCTATGATCCACTTCCGCTTCCATGGTTCCATCCGCTGCCAGTTCCACTCCCAGATATCTAAAACACTTCACTTCCTCCAGTTTTTCTCCATTCAAACTCACCTCCCAATTGAATTGACCCTCAACCCTACTGTACCTAATAACCTTGCTCTTATTCACATTTACTCTTAACTTTCTTCTTTCACACACTTTACCAAACTCAGTCACCAGCTTCTGCAGTTTCTCACATGAATCAGCCACCAGCGCTGTATCATCAGCGAACACAACTGACTCACTTCCCAAGCTCTCTCATCCCCAACAGGCTTTATACTTACCCCTCTTTCCAAGACTCTTGCATTTACCTCCCTAACAACCCTATCCATAAACAAATTAAACAACCATGGAGACATCACACACCCCTGCCGCAAAACGACATTCACTGAGAACCAATCACTTTCCTCTCTTCCTACACGTACACATGCCTTATGTATATATATCTATTTATTTAATTTGCTTTGTCGCTGTCTCCCGCGTTTGCGAGGTAGCGCAAGGAAACAGAAGAAAGAGATGGCCCAACCCAACCCCCATACACAATGTATACACACACACACGTCCACAAACGCAAATATACATACCTATACATCTCAATGTACACATATATAGACATACACAGACACATACGTATATACCCATGCACACAATTCACACTGTCTTCCCCCATTCACTCCCATCGCCACCTCACCACACATGGAATACCTTCCCCTTCCCCCATCATGTGTGCGAGGTAGCACTAGGAAAAGACAACAAAGGCCCCATTCGTTCACACTGTCTAGCTGCCACGCACTAATGCCCGAAACCACAGCTCCCTTTCCACATCCAGGCCCCACACAACTTTCCATGGTTTACCCCAGACGCTTCACATGCCCTGATTCAATCCACTGACAGCACGTCAACCCCGGTATACCACATCGATCCAATTCACTCTATTCCTTGCCCTCCTTTCACCCTCCTGCATGTTCAGGCCCCGATCACTCAAAATCTTTTTCAGTCCTCTTTCCACCTCCAATTTGGTCTCCCACTTCTACTCGTTCCCTCCACCTCCGAGACATATATCGTCTAGGTCAATCTTTCCTCACTCATTCTCTCCATGTGCCCAAACCATTTCAAAACACCCTCTTCTGCTCTCTCAACCACGCTCTTTTATTTCCACACATCTCTCTTACCCTTACATTACTTACTCGACCAAACCACCTCACACCACACATTTTCCTCAAACATCTCATTTCCAGCACATCCACCGTCCTGCGAACAACTCTATCTATAGCCCACGCCTCGCAACCATACAACATTGTTGGAACCACTATTCCTTCAAACATACCCAATTTTGCTTTCCGAGATAATGTTCTCGACTTCCACACATTCTTTAAGGCTCCCAGGATTATCGCCCCCTCCCCCACCCTATGATTCACTTCCGCTTCCATGGTTCCATCCACTCCCAAATCCACTCCCAGATATCTAAAACACTTTCCTTCCTCCAGTTTTTCTCCATTCAAACTTACCTCCCAATTGACTTGACCCTCAACCCTACTGTACCTAATAACCTTGCTCTTATTCACATTTACTCTTAACTTTCTTCTTTCACACACTTTACCAAACTCAGTCACCAGCTTCTGCAGTTTCTCATATGAATCAGCCACCAGCACTGTATCATCAGCGAACAACAACTGACTCACTTCCCAAGCTCTCTCATCCCCAACAGACTTCATACTTGCCCCTCTTTCCAAAACTCTTGCATTCACCTCCCTAACAACCCCATCCATAAACAAATTAAACAACCATGGAGACATCACACACCCCTGCCGCAAACCTACATTCACTGAGAACCAATCAGTTTCCTCTCTTCCTACACGTACACATGCCTTATGTATATATATTTATTTATTTAATTTCCTTTGTCGCTGTCTCCCGCGTTTGCGAGGTAGCGCAAGGAAACAGACGAAAGAGATGGCCCAACCCACCCCCATACACAATGTATACCCACACACGTCCACAAACGCAAATATACATACCTATACATCTCAATGTACACATATATATACATACACAGACACATACGTATATACCCATGCACACAATTCACACTGTCTTCCCCCATTCACTCCCATCGCCACCTCACCACACATGGAATACCTTCCCCTTCCCCCATCATGTGTGCGAGGTAGCACTAGGAAAAGACAACTAAGGCCACATTCGTTCACACTGTCTAGCTGTCACGCAATAATGCCCGAAACCACAGCTCCCTTTCCACATCCAGGCCCCACAAAACTTTCCATGGTTTACCCCAGACGCTTCACATGCCCTGATTCAATCCACTGACAGCACGTCAACCACGGTATACCACATCGATCCAATTCACTCTATTCCTTACCCTCCTTTCACCCTCCTGCATGTTCAGGCCCCGATCACTCAAAATCTTTTTCAGTCCTCTTTCCACCTCCAATTTGGTCTCCCACTTCTCCTCGTTCCCTCCACCTCCGACACATATATCGTCTTGGTCAATCTTTCCTCACTCATTCTCTCCATGTGCCCAAACCATTTCAAAACACCCTCTTCTGCTCTCTCAACCACGCTCTTTTTATTTCCACACATCTCTCTTACCCTTACATTACTTACTCGACCAAACCACCTCACACCACACATTTTCCTCAAACATCTCATTTCCAGCACATCCACCGTCCTGCGCACAACTCTATCTATAGTCCACGCCTCGCAACCATACAACATTGTTGGAACCACTATTCCTTCAAACATACCCAATTTTGCTTTCCGAGATAATGTTCTCGACTTCCGCACATTCTTCAAGGCTCCCAGGATTATCGCCCCCTCCCCCACCCTATGATTCACTTCCGCTTCCATGGTTCCATCCGCTGCCAGATCCACTCCCAGATATCTAAAACACTTTACTTCCTCCAGTTTTTCTCCGTTCAAACTTACCTCCCAATTGACTTGACCCTCAACCCTACTGTACCTAATAACCTTGCTCTTATTCACATTTACTCTTAACTTTCTTCTTTCACACACTTTACCAAACTCGGTCACCAGCTTCTGCAGTTTCTCACATGAATCAGCCACCAGCGCTGTATCATCAGCGAACAACAACTGACTCACTTCCCAAGCTCTCTCATCCACAACAGACTTCATACTTGCCCCTCTTTCCAAAACTCTTACATTCACCTCCCTAACAACCCCATCCATAAACAAATTAAACAACCATGGAGACATCACACACCCCTGCCGCAAACCTACATTCACTGAGAACCAATCACTTTCCTCTTTTTCTACATGTACACATGCCTTACATCCTCGAAAAAACTTTTCACTGCTTCTAACAACTTGCCTCCCACACCATATATTCTTAATACCTTTCACAGAGCATCTCTATCAACTCTATCATATGCCTTCTCCAGATCCATAAATGCTACATACAAATCCATTTGCTTTTCTAAGTATTTCAAACATACATTCTTCAAAGCAAACACCTGATCCACATATCCTCTACCACTTCTGAAACCACACTGCTCTTCCCCAATCTGTTGCTCTGTACATGCCTTCACCCTCTCAATCAATACGCTCCCATATAATTTACCAGGAATACTCAACAAACTTATACCTCTGTAATTTGAGCACTCACTCTTATCCCCTTTGCCTTTGTACAATGGCACTATGCACGCATTCCGCTAATCCTCAGGCACCTGACCATGAGCCATACATACATTAAATAACCTTACCAACCGGTCAACAATACAGTCACCACCTTTTTTTAATAAATTCCACTGCAATACCATCCAAACCTGCTGCCTTGCCGGCTTTGATCTTCCGCAAACCTTTTACTACCTTTTCTCTGTTTACCAAATCATTTTCCCTAACCCTCTCACTTTGCACATCACCTCGAGCAAAACACCCTATATCTGCCACTCTATCGTCAAACACATTCAACAAACCCTCAAAATACTCACTCCATCTCCTTCTCACGTCACCACTACTTGATATCACCTCCCCATTTGCGCCCTTCACTGAAGTTCCCATATCCTCCCTTGCCTTACGCACTTTATCTAACTCCTTCCACAACATATTTTTATAATCCCTAAAATTTAATGATGCCCTCTCACCCCAACTCTCATATATAGCAGGTTTGGATGGTATTGCAGTGGAATTTATAAAAAAAGGGGGTGACTGTATTGTTGACTGGTTGGTAAGGTTATTTAATGTATGTATGACTCATGGTGAGGTGCCTGAGGATTGGCGGAAAGCGTGCATAGTGCCATTGTACAAAGGCAAAGGGGATAAGAGTGAGTGCTCAAATTACAGAGGTATAAGTTTGTTTAGTATTCCTGGTAAACTATATGGGAGGGTATTGATTGAGAGGGTGAAGGCATGTACAGAGCATCAGATTGGGGAAGAGCACTGTGGTTTCAGAAGTGGTAGAGGATGTGTGGATCAGGTGTTTGCTTTGAAGAATATATGTGAGAAATACTTAGAAAAGCAAATGGATTTGTATGTAGCATTTATGGATCTGGAGAAGGCATATGATAGAGTTGATAGAGATGCTCTGTGGAAGGTATTAAGAATATGTGGTGTGGGAGGAAAGTTGTTAGAAGCAGTGAAAAGTTTTTATCGAGGATGTAAGGCATGTGTACGTGTAGGAAGAGAGGAAATTGATTGGTTCTCAGTGAATATAGGTTTGCGGCAGGGGTGTGTGATGTCTCCATGGTTGTTTAATTTGTTTATGGATGGGGTTGTTAGGGAGGTAAATGCAAGAGTTTTGGAAAGAGGGGCAAGTATGAAGTCTGTTGGGGATGAGAGAGCTTGGGAAGTGAGTCAGTTGTTGTTCGCTGATGATACAGCGCTGGTGGCTGATTCATGTGAGAAACTGCAGAAGCTGGTGACTGAGTTTGGTAAAGTGTGTGGAAGAAGAAAGTTAAGAGTAAATGTGAATAAGAGCAAGGTTATTAGGTACAGTAGGGTTGAGGGTCAAGTCAATTGGGAGGTGAGTTTGAATGGAGAAAAACTGGAGGAAGTGAAGTGTTTTAGATATCTGGGAGTGGATCTGGCAGCGGATGGAACCATGGAAGCGGAAGTGGATCATAGGGTGGGGGAGGGGGCGAAAATTCTGGGGGCCTTGAAGAATGTGTGGAAGTCGAGAACATTATCTCGGAAAGCAAAAATGGGTATGTTTGAAGGAATAGTGGTTCCAACAATGTTGTATGGTTGCGAGGCGTGGGCCATGGATAGAGTTGTGCGCAGGAGGATGGATGTGCTGGAAATGAGATGTTTGAGGACAATGTGTGGTGTGAGGTGGTTTGATCGAGTGAGTAACGTAAGGGTAAGAGAGATGTGTGGAAATAAAAAGAGCGTGGTTGAGAGAGCAGAAGAGGGTGTTTTGAAGTGGTTTGGGCACATGGAGAGAATGAGTGAGGAAAGATTGACCAAGAGGATATATGTGTCGGAGGTGGAGGGAACGAGGAGAAGAGGAAGACCAAATTGGAGGTGGAAAGATGGAGTGAAAAAGATTTTGTGTGATCGGGGCCTGAACATGCAGGAGGGTGAAAGGAGGGCAAGGAATAGAGTGAATTGGAGCGATGTGGTATATCGGGGTTGACGTGCTGTCAGTGGATTGAATCAAGGCATATGAAGCGTCTGGGGTAAACCATGGAAAGCTGTGTAGGTATGTATATTTGCGTGTGTGGACGTATGTATATACATGTGTATGGGGGGGTTGGGCCATTTCTTTCTTTCGTCTGTTTCCTTGCCGCTACCTCGCAAACGCGGGAGACAGCGACAAAGTATAAAAAAAAGAAAAACATATATATATATATATATATATATATATATATATATATATATATATATATATATATATATATATATATATATATATATTTATATTTGTATTTGCTTGGTCGCTGTCCCCCGGGTTCACAAGGTAGCGCAAGGATACAGACGAAATAAATGGCCCAACCCACCCCCATACACGTGTATATACATACACGTCCACACAAGCAAATATATAAAACAATACATCTCAATGTACACATATATATACACACACACACAGACATATACATATATACACATGTACATAATTCATACTGTCTGCCTTTATTTATTCCCATTGACACCTCGCCACACATGGAGTAACATCCCCCTCTCCCCTCAAGTGTGCGAAGTAGCGCTAGGAAAGGACAACAAAGGCCCCATTCGTTCAAACTCAGTCTCTAGCTGTCATGTAACAATGAACAAGACCACAGCTCCCTTTCCACATCCAGGCCCCACACAACTTTCCATGGTTTAACCCAGACGCTTCACATGCCCTGATTCAATCCACTGACAGCACGTCAACCCCGGTATGCCACATCGATCCAATTCACTCTATTCCTTGCCCTCCTTTCACCCTCCTGTATGTTCAGGCCCCGATCATTCAAAATCTTTTTCACTTCATCTTTCCACCTCCAATTTGGTCTCCCACTTCTCCTCGTTCCCTCCACCTCCGACACATATATCCTCTTGGTCAATCTTTCCTCACTCATTCTCTCCATGCGCCCAAACCATTTCAAAACACCCTCTTCTGCTCTCTCAACCACGATATTTTTATTTCCATACATCTCTCTTACCCTTACATTACTTACTCGATCAAACCACCTCACACCACATATTGTCCTCAAACATCTCATTTCCAGCACATCCACCCTCCTGCACACAACTCTATCCATAGCCCACGCCTCGCAGCCATACAACATTGTTGGAACCACTATTCCATCAAACATAGCCATTTTTGCTTTCCGATAAAATGTTTTCGACTTCCAAACATTCTTCAAGGCTCTCAGGATTTTCGCCCCCTCCCCCACCCTATGATTCACTTCCGCTTCCATGGTTCCATCCGCTGCTACATCCACTCCCATATATCTAAAACACTTTACTTCCTCCAGTTTCTCTCCATTCAAACTTACCTTCCAATTGACTTGACCCTCAACCCTACAGTACCTAATAACCTTGCTCTTATTCACATTTACTCTTAACTTTCTTCTTTCACACACTTTAACAAACTCAGTCACCAGCTTCGGTAGTTTCTCACATGAATAAGCCACCAGCGCTATATCATCAGCGAACAACAACTGACACTTCCCAAGCCTCTTGCATTCGCCTCCCTAACAACCTCATCCATAAACAAATTAAACAACCATGGATACATCACACACCCCTGCCGTAAACCTACATTCACTGAGAACCAATCACTTTCCTCTCTTCCTTCATGTACACATGCCTTACATCCTCGATAAAAACTTTTCACTGCTTCTAACAACTTGCCTCCCACACCATATATTCTTAGTACCTTCCACAGAGCATCTTTATCAACTCTATCATATGCCTTCTCCAGATCCATAAATGCTACATACAAATCCATTTGCTTTTCTAAGTATTTCTCACATACATTTTTTAAAGCAAACACCTGATCCACACATCCTCTACCACTTCTGAAACCACACTGCTCTTCCCCAGTCTGATGCTCTGTACATGCCTTCACCCTCTCAATCAATACCCTCTCATATAATTTACCAGGAATACTCAACAAACTTATTCCTCTGTAATTTGAGCACTCACTCTTATCCCCTTTGCCTTTGTACAATGGCTCTCTGTAAGCATTCTGCCAATCCTCAGGCACCTCACCATGATCATACATACATTAAATAACATTACCAACCAGTCAATAATACAGTCACCCCCTTTTCTAATAAATTCCACTGCAATGCCATCCAAACCTGCTACCTTGCCGGCTTTCATCTTCCGTAAAGCTTTTGCTACCTCTGCTCTGTTTACCAAATTATTATCCCTAACCCTCTCACTTTGCACACCACCTCGATCAAAACACTCTATATCTGCCACTCTATCATCAAACACATTCAACAAACCTTCAAAATAGTCACTCAATCTCCTTCTCACATCACCACTACTTGTTATCACCTCCCCATTATCCCCCTTCACTGAAGTTCCCATTTGCTCCCTTGTCTTACGCACTTTATTTACCTCCTTCCAGAACATCTTTTTTTCTCCCTAAAATTTAATGATACTCTCTCACCCCAACTCTCATATGCCCTCTTTTCAACTCTTCCATCTTTCTCTTGACCTCCTGCCTCTTTCTCTTATGCATCTCCAACTCATTTGCATTTTTTCCTTGCAAAAATCGTGGAATGCTTCTGTCTTCTCTTTCACTAATAATCTTACTTCTTCACCCCACCACTCACTACCCTTTCTAATCAACCCACCTCTCACCCTTCCCATGCCACAAGCATCTTTTGCGCAAGCCATCACTGCTTCCCTAAATACATCCCATTCCTCCCCCACTCCCCTTGCCTCCATTGCTCTCACCTTTTTCCATTCTGTAGTCAGTCTCTCCTGGTACTTCCTCACACAAGACTCCTTCCCAAGCTCACTTACTCTCACCACCCTCTTCAACCCAACATTCTCTCTCCTTTTCTGAAAACCCCTACAAATCTTCACCTTCGCCTCTACAAGATAATGATCAGATATCCCTCCTGTTGCACCTCTCATCACATTAACATCCAAAAGTCTCTCTTTTGCGAGACTGTCAATTAATACATAATCCGATAACGCTCTCTGGCCATCTCTCCTACTTACATACTTATACTTATGTATATCTCTCTTTTTCAACCAGGCATTCCCAATCACCAGTCGTTTTTCAGCACATAAATCTACAAGCTCTTCACCATTTCCATTTACAACACTGAACACCCCATGTATACGAATTATTCTCTCATCTGCCATATTATATACCTTTGCATTCAAATCACCCATCACTATAACAAGTCTTGTGCATGAAAACCACTAACACACTCATTCAGCTGCTCCCTAAACACTTGCCTCTCATGATCTTTCTTCTAATTTCCAAGTGCATATGAAACAATATTCACCCATCTCTCTCCATCAACTTTCAGTTTTCCTTATATTAATCTAGAATTTTCTTTCTTACATTCCATCACATGCTCCCACAACTTCTGTTTCAGGATTAGTGCTACTCCTTCCCTTGCTCTTGTCCTCTCACTAACCCCTGACTCCCAAGACATTCCCAAACCACTCTTCCCCTTTACCCTTGAGCTTCGTTTCACTCAGAGCCAAAATATCTTGGTTCCTTTCCTCAAACATACTACCTATCTCTCCTTTTTTCACATCTTGGTTACATCCACACACATTTAGACACCCCAATCTGAGCCTACGAGGAGGATGAGCACTCCCCGCGTGATTCCTTCTTCTGTTTCTCATTTTAGAAAGTTAAAATACTAGGAGGAGAGGATTTCTGGCCCCCCGCTCCCGTTCCCTCTACTCGCCTTTACGACACGTGAGGAATGCGTGGGAAGTATTCTTTTTCCCCTATCCCCAGGGATAATATATCCATATATATATATATATATATATATATATATATATATATATATATATATATATATATATATATATATATATATATATATATATATATATATGGGAATTACAGAGGTATAAGTTTGTTGAGTATTCCTGGTAAGTTATATGGGAGGGTATTGATTGAGAGGGTGAAGGCATGTACAGAGCATCAGATTGGGGAAGAGCAGTGTGGTTTCAGAAGTGGTAGAGGATGTGTGGATCATGTGTTTGCTTTGAAGAATGTATGTGAGAAATACTTAGAAAAGCAAATGGATTTGTATGTAGCATTTATGGATCTGGAGAAGGCATATGATAGAGTTGATAGAGATGCTCTGTGGAAGGTATTAAGAATATATGGTGTGGCAGGAAAGTTGTTAGAAGCAGTGAAAAGTTTTTATCGAGGATGTAAGGCATGTGTACGTGTAGGAAGAGAGGAAAGTGATTGGTTCTCAGTGAATGTAGGTTTGCGGCAGGGGTGTGTGATGTCTCCATGGTTGTTAATTTGTTTATGGATGGGGTTGCTAGGGAGGTAAATGCAAGAGTTTTGGAAAGAGGGGCAAGTATGAAGTCTGTTGGGGATGAGAGAGCTTGGGAAGTGAGTCAGTTGTTGTTCGCTGATGATACAGCGCTGGTGGCTGATTCATGTGAGAAACTGCAGAAGCTGGTGACTGAGTTTGGAAAAGTGTGTGGAAGAAGAAAGTTAAGAGTAAATGTGAATAAGAGCAAGGTTATTAGGTACAGTAGGGTTGAGGGTCAAGTCAACTGGGAGGTGAGTTTGAATGGAGAAAAACTGGAGGAAGTGGTGTTTTAGATGTCTGGGAGTGGATCTGGCAGCGGATGGAACCATGGACGCGGAAGTGGATCATAGGGTGGGGGAGGGGCGAAAATCCTGGGGGCCTTGAAGAATGTGTGGAAGTCGAGAACATTATCTCGGAAAGCAAAAATGGGTATGTTTGAAGGAATAGTGGTTCCAACAATGTTGTATGGTTGCGAGGCGTGGGCTATGGATAGAGTTGTGCGCAGGAGGATGGATGTGCTGGAAATGAGATGTTTGAGGACAATGTGTGTGTGAGGTAGTTTGATCGAGTGAGTAACGTAAGGGTAAGAGAGATGTGTGGAAATAAAAAGAGCGTGGTTGAGAGAGCAGAAGAGGGTGTTTTGAAATGGTTTGGGCACATGGAGAGGATGAGTGAGGAAAGATTGAACAAGAGGATATATGTGTCGGAGGTGGAGGGAACAAGGAGAAGAGGGAGACCAAATTGGAGGTGGAAAGATGGATTGAAAAAGATTTTATGTGATCGGGGCCTGAGCATGCATGAGGGTGAAAGGAGGGCAAGGAATAGAGTGAATTGGAGCGATGTGGTATACCGGGGTTGACGTGCTGTCAGTGGATTGGAGCAGGGCATGTGAAGCGTCTCGGGTAAACCATGGAAAGCTGTGTAGGTATGTATATTTGCGTGTGTGGACGTATGTATATACATTTGTATGGGGGGGGGGGTTTGGGCCATTTCTTTCGTCTGTTTCCTTGCGCTACCTCGCAAACGCGGGAGACAGCGACAAAGTATAATAAATAAATAAATATAAATATATATATATATATATATATATATATATATATATATATATATATATATATATATATATATATATATATATATATATATATTTATAGTCAAGTAATGGCTGCTTCCATAAACCGGGATCACCTACGGTAGTCGTGTGACAACATACCCTCATTGTCAACAGCTGATGCACTGAACTGGCAGGAAGAGAGAATGAACTTCAGCCAGCCAGCTACCCTGCTGAAAAGCTGCCTTCATGTTTGCCTAAACAGTGCCATGTGATTGTGGTATTCCTTCATGTCTAAGAAGAAAAACAGCAAAAGTAAAGGTCAAGAACTGTTTCTCGAAAGATCCAAAGACGAGAGAAACAAGATTGACGATCAGGAGGCACTGAATTAATGTGAACCTCTTTCACAGAAAAAAAATCACTATGTCAAGAAGTTGGATATGGAGAAGATTGTTTCAAGTACGAAGTATTCACTACATATCACCAGTGACACACAATGTGGTTGAATTGATACCTTGGGAGAGCCGATCCAGTTTTTTGGGAGTTGCTCAGTGCCTGCTGTGTGGATTTAACCAACCTTCCTTTTTACACACCTCATCAACCCTATTCAAGAAGAGAAAAGGAAAAGGGCAGAGGAAAGCAGTGATGGTGAATTCTAAGCCCCTCAAAGCAACGAAAGCACAGGTAGTCAGTATCTGGAAAAACATAACTGTTCAGGAGCTTGCAGATGTAATTGGGAGAGATCTAGCAACGCACACGAAACTACAGCAGGCGATCATATGGTCAGCAGCAGCAGCTACAGCAGAAGAAGCAGAGGTGGGCGCGATCCTACGGAAAAGACTCGAGCAACCAGTGGCAAGCCAGCCAGGTAGCGACGAGAGAGAACGACTACGGCAATACAGCGTTTGGTCTGATCATTATCTTGTGGAGGCTAAGGTGAAGATTTGTATGGGTTTTCAGAAAAGAAGAGTGAATGTTGGGGTGAAGAGGGTGGTGTGAGTAAGTGAGCTTGAGAAGGAGACCTGTGTGAGGAAGTACCAGGAGAGACTGAGTACAGAATGGAAAAAGGTGAGAACAATGGAAGCAAGGGGAGTGGGGGAGGAATGGGATGTATTTAGGGAATCAGTGATGGATTGCGCAAAAGATGTTTGTGGCATGAGAAGAGTGGGAGGTGGGTTGATTAGAAAGGGTAGTGAGTGGTGGGATGAAGAAGTAAGAGTATTAGTCAAAGAGAAGAGAGAGGCATTTGGACGATTTTTGCAGGGAAAAAATGCAATTGAGTGGGAGATGTATAAAAGAAAGAGACAGGAGGTCAAGAGAAAGGTGCAAGAGGTGAAAAAAAGGGCAAATGAGAGTTGGGGTGAGAGTATCATTAAATTTTAGGGAGAATAAAAAGATGTTCTGGAAGGAGGTAAATAAAGTGCGTAAGACAAGGGAGCAAATGGGAACTTCAGTGAAGGGGGCTAATGGGGAGGTGATAACAAGTAGTGGTGATGTGAGAAGGAGATGGAGTGAGTATTTTGAAGGTTTGTTGAATGTGTTTGATGATAGAGTGGCAGATATAGGGTGTTTTGGTCGAGGTGGTGTGCAAAGTGAGAGGGTTAGGGAAAATGATTTGGTAAACAGAGAAGAGGTAGTGAAAGCTTTGCGGAAGATGAAAGCCGGCAAGGCAGCAGGTTTGGATGGTATTGCAGTGGAATTTATTAAAAAAGGGGGTGACTGTATTGTTGACTGGTTGGTAAGGTTATTTAATGTATGTATGACTCATGGTGAGGTGCCTGAAGATTGGCGGAATGCGTGCATAGTGCAATTGTACAAAGGCAAAGGGGATAAGAGTGAATGCTCAAATTACAGAGGTATAAGTTTGTTGAGTATTCCTGGTAAATTATATGGGAGGGTATTGATTGAGAGGGTGAAGGCATGTACAGAGCATCAGATTGGGGAAGAGCAGTGTGGTTTCAGAAGTGGTAGAGGATGTGTGGATCAGGTGTTTGCTTTGAAGAATGTATGTGAGAAATACTTAGAAAAGCAAATGGATTTGTATGTAGCATTTATGGATCTGGAGAAGGCATATGATAGAGTTGATAGAGATGCTCTGTGGAAGGTATTAAGAATATATGGTGTGGGAGGAAAGTTGTTAGAAGCAGTGAAAAGTTTTTATCGAGGATGTAAGGCATGTGTACGTGTAGGAAGAGAGGAAAGTGATTGGTTCTCAGTGAATGTAGGTTTGCGGCAGGGGTGTGTGATGTCTCCATGGTTGTTTAATTTGTTTATGGATGGGGTTGTTAGGGAGGTAAATGCAAGAGTTTTGGAAAGAGGGGCAAGTATGAAGTCTGTTGGGGATGAGAGAGCTTGGGAAGTGAGTCAGTTGTTGTTCGCTGATGATACAGCGCTGGTGGCTGATTCATGTGAGAAACTGCAGAAGCTGGTGACTGAGTTTGGTAAAGTGTGTGGAAGAAGAAAGTTAAGAGTAAATGTGAATAAGAGCAAGGTTATTAGGTACAGTAGGGTTGAGGGTCAAGTCAATTGGGAGGTGAGTTTGAATGGAGAAAAACTGGAGGAAGTGAAGTGTTTTAGATATCTGGGAGTGGATCTGGCAGCGGATGGAACCATGGAAGCGGAAGTGGATCATAGGGTGGGGGAGGGGGCGAAAATTCTGGGGGCCTTGAAGAATGTGTGGAAGTCGAGAACATTATCTCGGAAAGCAAAAATGGGTATGTTTGAAGGAATAGTGGTTCCAACAATGTTGTATGGTTGCGAGGCGTGGGCTATGGATAGAGTTGTGCGCAGGAGGATGGATGTGCTGGAAATGAGATGTTTGAGGACAATGTGTGGTGTGAGGTGGTTTGATCGAGTAAGTAACGTAAGGGTAAGAGAGAGGTGTGGAAATAAAAAGAGCGTGGTTGAGAGAGCAGAAGAGGGTGTTTTGAAGTGGTTTGGGCACATGGAGAGGATGAGTGAGGAAAGATTGACCAAGAGGATATATGTGTCGGAGGTGGAGGGAGCAAGGAGAAGAGGGAGACCAAATTGGAGGTGGAAAGATAGAGTGAAAAAGATTTTGTGTGATCGGGGCCTGAACATGCAGGAGGGTGAAAGGAGGGCAAGGAATAGAGTGAATTGGATCGTTGTGTTATACCGGGGTTGACGTGCTGTCAGTGGATTGAATCAAGGCATGTGAAGCGTCTGGGGTAAACCATGGAAAGCTGTGTAGGTATGTATATTTGCGTGTGTGGACGTATGTATATACATTTGTATGGGGGGGGGTTGGGCCATTTCTTTCGTCTGTTTCCTTGCGCTACCTCGCAAACGCGGGAGACAGCGACAAAATATAAAAAAAAAAGAAAAAATATATATATATATATATATATATATATATATATATATATATATATATATATATATATATATATATATATATGTATATTACACTTGCAATATTTAACATTCATCACAAGGATCTGGATGATATTTATTGAGATAGTTTTGCAACAATAATTTGAATATAAGCTGCCTTCTCAGCTCACAAAACCTGACATGAAGAATTGTTCTCAATTATGGGAGTCTCATAGTTACTAACTGCACTGTTTACTCTGGAGGAAATTCTGAGTGATTCGATCGATGTAGGAGTGTCAGGAGGTGTGGAAGTGTATCTCAATCACGATATTCTGATTTATTTCGATTAAAGGCATTATACGAACGGGATATATAGTGAAACCAAGACTTGAAATCCAGAGGAAGTGGAGTGAGACGAGCTGAGCTTGCACCATGAGTTATCAGATGCCTCAACAAGCACGGCCCTTTCTATTAGGATAGAAGGCATATGAGACGTTGCGAGACGTGTGTGAGACCTCGAACTCGGGTGTTTGATGATTTTAGAACAATGGAACGTGAAAAGAACAGAAAAGGGCGTTGAAGAACACAAAATGAGTGAGATGGCTACTGCTTGTGAAGCGCCTCCAAAGAGTGTCCTTAAGTTTGATGACTCAGAATTTCCTCTCTCTCTCTCTCTCTCTCTCTCTCTCTCTCTCTCTCTCTCTCTCTCTCTCTCTCTCTCTCTCTCTCTCTCTCTCTCTCTCTCTCTCTCTCTCTCTCTCTCTCTCTCTCTCTCTCTCTCTCTCTCTCTCTCTCTCTCTCTCTCTTTCTATATATATATATATTTTTTTTTTCTTGCTTTGTCGCTGTCTCCCGCGTTTGCGAGGTAGCGCAAGGAAACAGACGAAAGAAATGGCCCAACCAACCCCCATACACATGCATATACATACGTATACACACGCAAATATACATACTAACACAGCTTTCCATGGTTTTCCCCAGAAGCTTCACATGCCCTGATTAAACCCACTGATAGCACGTCAACCCCGGTATACCACATCGATCCAATTCAGTCTATTCCTTGCCCTCCTTTCACCCTCTGCATGTTCAGTCCCGATCACACAAAATCTTTTTCACTCCATCTTTCCACCTCCAATTTGGTCTCCCACTTCTCGTTCCCTCCACCTCCGACACATATATCCTCTTGGTCAATCTTTCCTCACTCATTCTTTCCATGTGCCCAAACCATTTCAAAACACCCTCTTCTGCTCTCTCAACCACGCTCTTTTTATTTCCACACATCTCTCTTACCCTTACGTTACTTACTCGATCAAACCACCTCACACCACACATTGTCCTCAAACATCTCATTTCCAGCATATCCATCCTCCTGCGCACAACTTTATCCATAGCCCACGCCTCGCAACCATACAACATTGTTGGAACCACTATTCCTTCAAACGTACCCATTTTTGCTTTCCGAGATAATGTTCTCGACTTCCACACATTCTTCAAGGCTCCCAGAATTTTCGCCCCCTTCCCCACCCTATGATCCACTTCCGCTTCCATGGTTCCATCCGCTGCCAGATCCACTCCCAGATATCTAAAACACTTTACTTCCTCAAGTTTTTCTCCATTCAAACTTACCTCCCAATTGACTTGACCCTCAACCCTACTGTACCTAATAACCTTGCTCTTATTCACATTTACTCTTAACTTTCTTCTTTCACATACTTTACCAAACTCAGTCACCAGCTTCTGCAGTTTCTCACATAAATCAGCCACCAGCGCTGTATCATCAGCGAACAACAACTGACACACTTCCCAAGCTCTCTCATCCCCAACAGACTTCATACTTGCCCCTCTTTCCAAAACTCTTGCATTCACCTCCCTAACAAAACCATCCATAAACAAATTAAATAACCATGGAGACATCACACACCCCTGCCGCAAACCTATATTCACTGAGAACCAATCACTTTCCTCTCTTCCTACACGTACACATGCCTTACATCCTCGATAAAAACTTTTCACTGCTTCTAACAACTTGCCTCCCACACCATATATTCTTAATACCTTCCACAGAGCATCTTTATCAACTCTATCATATACCTTCTCCAGATCCATAAATGCTACATACAAATCCATTTGCTTTTCTAAGTATTTCTCATACATTTTTCAAAGCAAACACCTGATCCACACATCCTCTACCACTTCTGAAACCATACTGCTCTTCTCCAATCTGATGCTCTGTACATGCTTTCACCCTCTCAATCAATACCCTCCCATATAATTTACCAGGAATACTCAACAAACTTATACCTCTGTAATTTGAGCATTCACTCTTATCCCCTTTGCCTTTGTACAATGGCACTATGCACGCATTCCGCCAATCCTCAGGCACCTTACCATGAGTCATACATACATTAAATAACCTTACCAACCAGTCAATAATACAGTCACCCCCTTTTTTAATAAATTCCACTGCAATGCCATCCAAACTTGCTACCTTGCCGGCTTTCATCTTCCGTAAAGCTTTTACTACCTCTTCTCTGTTTACCAAATCATTTTCCCGAACACTCTCACTTTGCACACCATCTCGACCAAAACACCCTATACCTGCCACTCTATCATCAAACACATTCAACAAACCTTCAATATACTCACTCCAATATCCTTCTCACATCACCACTACTTGTTATCACCTCCCCATTTGCGCCCTTCACTGAAGTTCCCATTTGCTCCCTTGTCTTACGCACTTTATTTACCTCCTTCCAGAACATATTTTAATTCTCCCTAAAATTTAATGATACTCTCTCACCCCAACTCTCATTTGCCCTCTTTTTCACCTCTTGCATTTTCTCTTGACCTCCTGTCTCTTTCTTTTATACATCTCCCACTCAATTGCATTTTTTCCCTGCAAAAATCGTCGAAATGCCTCTCTCTTCTCTTTCAGTAATAATCTTACTTCTTCATCCCACCACTCACTACACTTTCTAATCAACCCACCTCCCACTATTCTCATGCCACAAGCATCTTTTGCGCAATCCATCACTGATTCCCTAAATACATTCCATTCCTCCCCCACTCCCCTTACTTCCATTGTTCTCACCTTTTTCCATTCTGTACTCAGTCTCTCCTGGTATTTCCTCATACAAGTCTCCTTCCCAAGCTCACTTACTCTCACCACCCTCTTCACCCCAACATTCACTCTTCTTTTCTGAAAACCCATACAAATCTTCACCTTAGCCTCCACAAGATAATGATCAGACATCCCTCCAGTTGCACCTCTCTGCATATTAACATCCAAAAGTCTCTCTTTCGCGCGCCTGTCAATTAACACGTAATCCAATAACGCTCTCTGGCCATCTCTCCTACTTACATACGTATACTTATGTATATCTCGCTTTTTCAACCAGGTATTCCCAATCACCAGACCTTTTTCAGCACATAAATCTACAAGCTCTTCACCATTTCCATTTACAACACTGAACACCCCATGTATACCAATTGTTCCCTGAACTGCCACATTACTCACCTTTCCATTCAAATATATATATATATATATATATATATATATATATATATATATATATATATATATATATATATATATATATATATATATTTTTTTTTTTTCTCTTTTTTTTTGCTTTGTCGCTGTCTCCCGCGTTTGCGAGGCAGCGCAAGGTAACAGACGAAAGAAATGGCCTAACCCACCACCATACACATGTATATACATACGTCCACACACGCAAATACACATACCTACACATCTTTCCATGGTTTACCCCAGACGCTTCACATGCCTTGATTCAATCCACTGACAGCACGTCAACCCCGGTATACCACATCGCTCCAATTCACTCTATTCCTTGCCCTCCTTTCACCCTCCTGCATGTTCAGGCCCCGATCACACAAAATCTTTTTCACTCCATCTTTCCACCTCCAATTTGGTCTCCCTCTTCTCCTCGTTCCCTCCACCTCCGACACATATATTCTCTTGGTCAATCTTTCCTCACTCATTCTCTCCATGTGCCCGAACCATTTCAAAACACCCTCTTCTGCTCTCTCAACCACGCTCTTTTTATTTCCACACATATCTGTTACCCTTACGTTACTTACTCGATCAAACCACCTCACACCACACATTGTCCTCAAACATCTCATTTCCAGCACATCTATCCTCCTGCGCACAACCCTATCCATAGCCCACGCCTCGCAACCATACAACATTGTTGGAACCACTATTCCTTCAAACATACTCATTTTTGCTTTCCGAGATAATGTTCTCGACTTCCACACATTCTTCAAGGCTCCCAGAATTTTCGCCCCCTCCCTCACCCTGTGATCCACTTCCGCTTCCATGGTTCCATCCGCTGCCAGATCCACTCCCAGATATCTAAAACACTTCACTTCCTCCAATTATTCTCCATTCAAACTCACCTCCCAATTGACTTGACCCTCAACCCTACTGTACCTAATAACCTTGCTCTTATTCACATTTACTCTTAACTTTCTTCTTTCACACACTTTACCAAACTCAGACACCAGCTTCTGCAGTTTCTCACATGAATCAGCCACCAGCGCTGTATCATCAGCGAACAACAACTGACTCACTTCCCAAGCTCTCTCATCCCCAACAGACTTCATACTTGCCCCTCTTTCCAAAACTCTTGCATTCACCTCCCTAACCACCCCATCCATAAACAAATTAAACAACCATGGAGACATCACACACCCCTGCCGCAAACCTACATTCACTGAGAACCAATCACTTTCCTCTCTTCCTACACGTACATATGCCTTACATCCTCGATAAAAACTTTTCACTGCTTCTAACAACTTGCCTCCACACCATATATTCTTAATACCTTCCACAGGAATACTCAACAAACTTATACCTCTATAATTTCTGCACTCTCTCTTATCCCCTTTCCCTTTGTACAATGGCACTATGCACGCATTCCGCCAATCCTCAGGCACTTCACCATGAGTCATACATACATTAAATAACATTACCAGCCAGTCAACAATACAGTCACCCCCTTTTTTAATAAATTCCACTGCAATACCATCCAAACCTGCTGCCTTGCCGGCTTTTATCTTCCGCAAAGCTTTTACTACCTCTTCTCTGTTTACCAAATCATTTTCCCTAACCCTCTCAGTTTGCACACCACCTCGACCAAAACACCCTATATCTGCCACTCTATCATCAAACACATTCAACAAACCTTTAAAATACTCATTCCATCTCCTTCTCACATCACCACTACTTGTCATCACCTCCCCATTTGCGCCCTTCACTGAAGTCCTCATTTGCTCCCTTGTCTTACGCAATTTCTTTACCTCCTTCCAGAAAATCTTTTTATTCTCCCTAAAATTTAAAGATACTCTCTCACCCTAACTCTCATTTGCCCTTTTTTCACCTCTTGCACCTTTCTCTTGACCTCCTGTCTCTTTCTTTTATACATCTCCCACTCAATTGCATTTTTTCCCTGCAAAAATCGTCCAAATATATATATATATATATATATATATATATATATATATATATATATATATATATATATATATATATATATATATATATATATATATATATATATATATTTATATATTTTTTTTTCTTTGTCGCTGTCTCCCGCGTTTACGAGGTAGCGCAAGGAAACACACGAAAGAAATGGCCCAACCCACCCCCATACACATGTATATACATACGTCCACACACGCAAATATACATACCTACACAGCTTTCCATGGTTTACCCCAGACGCTTCACATGCCTTGATTCAATCCACTGACAGCACGTCAACCCCGGTATACCACATCGCTCCAATTCACTCAATTCCTTGCCCTCCTTTCACCCTCCTGCATGCTCAGGCCCCGATCACACAAAATCTTTTTCACTCCATCTTTCCACCTCCAATTTGGTCTCCCTCTTCTCCTCGTTCCCTCCACCTCCGACACATATATTCTCTTGGTCAATCTTTCCTCACTCATTCTCTCCATGTGCCCGAACCATTTCAAAACACCCTCTTCTGCTCTCTTAGTGAAAGAGAAGAGAGAGGCATTTGGACGATTTTTGCAGGGAAAAAATGAAATTGAGTGGGAGATGTATAAAAGAAAGAGACAGGAGGTCAAGAGAAAGGTGGAAGAGTTGAAAAAAAGGGCAAATGAGAGTTGGGGTGAGAGAGTATCATTAAATTTTAGGGAGAATAAAAAGACTTTCTGGAAGGAGGTAAATAAAGTGCGTAAGACAAGGGAGCAAATGGGAACTTCAGTGAAGGGCGCAAATGAGGAGGTGATAACAAGTAGTGGTGATATGAGAAGGAGATGGAGTGAGTATTTTGAAGGTTTGTTGAATGTGTTTGATGATAGAGTGGCAGATATAGGGTGTTTTGGTCGAGGTGGTGTGGAAAGTGAGAGGGTTAGGGAAAATGATTTGGTAAATAGAGAAGAGGTAGTAAAAGGTTTGCGGAAGATGAAAGCCGGCAAGGCAGCAGGTTTGTATGGTATTGCAGTGGAATTTATTAAAAAAGGGGGTGACTGTATTGTTGACTGGTTGGTAATGTTATTTAATGTATGTATGACTCATGGTGAGGTGCCTAAGGATTGGCGGAATGCCGTGCATAGTGCCATTGTACAAAGGCAAAGGGGATAAGAGTGAGTGCTCAAATTACAGAGGTATAAGTTTGTTGAGTATTCCTGGTAAATTATATGGGAGGATATTGATTGAGAGGGTGAAGGCATGTACAGAGCATCAGATTGGGGAAGAGCAGTGTGGTTTCAGAAGTGGTAGAGGATGTGTGGATCTGGTGTTTGCTTTGAAGTATGTATGTGAGAAATACTTAGAAAAGCAAATGGATTTTTATGTAGCATTCATGGATCTGGAGAAGGCATATGATAGAGTTGATAGAGATGCTCTGTGGAAGGTATTAAGAATATATGGTGTGGGAGGAAAGTTGTTAGAAGCAGTGAAAAGTTTTTATCGAGGATGTAAGGCATGTGTACGTGTAGGAAGAGAGGAAAGTGATTGGTTCTCAGTGAATGTAGGATTGCGGCAGGGGTGTGTGATGTCTCCATGGTTGTTTAATTTGTTTATCGATGGGGTGGTTAGGGAGGTGAATGCAAGAGTTTTGGAAAGAGGGGCAAGTATGAAGTCTGTTGGGGATGAGAGAGCTTGGGAAGTGAGTCAGTTGTTGTTCGCTGATGATACAGCGCTGGTGGCTGATTCATGTGAGAAACTGCAGAAGCTGGTGACTGAGTTTGGTAAAGTGTGTGAAAGAAGAAAGTTAAGAGTAAATGTGAATAAGAACAAGGTTATTAGGTACAGTAGGGTTGAGGGTCAAGTCAATTGGGAGGTGAGTTTGAATGGAGAAAAACTGGAGGAAGTGAAGTGTTTTAGATTTCTGGGAGTGGATCTGGCAGCGGATGGAACCATGGAAGCGGAAGTGGATCATAGTTTGGGGGAAGGGGGCGAAAATTCTGGGAGCCTTGAAAAATATGTGGAAGTCGAGAACATTATCTCGGAAAGCAAAAATGGGTATGTTTGAAGGAATAGTGGTTCCAACAATGTTGTATGGTTGCGAGCCGTGGGCTATGGATAGAGTTGTGCGCAGGAGGATGGATGTGCTGGAAATGAGATGTTTGAGAACAATGTGTAGTGTGAGGTGGTTTGATCGAGTAAGTAACGTAAGGGTAAGAGAGATGTGTGGAAATAATATATATATATATATATATATATATATATATATATATATATATATATATATATATATATATATATATATATATATATATATATATATATATATATATATATATATATATATATATATATATATATATATATATGATGGGGGAGGTGGATGGTATTCCTTTTGTGGCGAGGTGGCTATGGGAATGAATAAACGCAGACAGTGTGAATTGTGTGCATGGGTGTATATGTATGTGTCTGTGTGTGTGTGTGTATATATATATATATATATATATATATATATATATATATATATATATATATATATATATATATATATATATATATATATATATATATATATATATTTTTTTTTTTTTTATACTTTGTCGCTGTCTCCCGCGTTTGCGAGGTAGCGCAAGGAAACAGACGAAAGAAATGGCCCAACCCCCCCCCCATACACATGTACATACGTCCACACACGCAAATATACATACCTACACAGCTTTCCATGGTTTACCCCAGACGCTTCACATGCCTTGATTCAATCCACTGACAGCACGTCAACCCCTGTATACCACATCGCTCCAATTCACTCTATTCCTTGCCCTCCTTTCACCCTCCTGCATGTTCAGGCCCCGATCACACAAAATCTTTTTCACTCCATCTTTCCACCTCCAATTTGGTCTCCCTCTTCTCCTCGTTCCCTCCACCTCCGACACATATATCCTCTTGGTCAATCTTTCCTCACTCATTCTCTCCATGTGCCCAAACCATTTCAAAACACCCTCTTCTGCTCTCTCAACCACGCTCTTTTTATTTCCACACATCTCTCTTACCCTTACGTTACTCACTCGCTCAAACCACCTCACACCACACATTGTCCTCAAACATCTCATTTCCAGCACATCCATCCTCCTGCGCACATCTCTATCCATAGCCCACGCCTCGCAACCATACAACATTGTTGGAACCACTATTCCTTCAAACATACCCATTTTTGCTTTCCGAGATAATGTTCTCGACTTCCACACATTTTTCAAGGCTCCCAAAATTTTCGCCCCCTCCCCCACCCTATGATCCACTTCCGCTTCCATGGTTCCATCCGCTGACAGATCCACTCCCAGATATCTAAAACACTTCACTTCCTCCAGTTTTTCTCCATTCAAACTCACCTCCCAATTGACTTGACCCTCACCCCTACTGTACCTAATAACCTTGCTCTTATTCACATTTTCTCTTAACTTTCTTCTTCCACACACTTTACCAAACTCAGTCACCAGCTTCTGCAGTTTCTCACATGAATCAGCCACCAGCGCTGTATCATCAGCGAACAACAACTGACTCACTTCCCAAGCTCTCTCATCCCCAACAGACTTCATACTTGCCCCTCTTTCCAGGACTCTTGCATTTACCTCCCTAACAACCCCATCCATAAACAAATTAAACAACCATGGAGACATCACACACCCCTGCCGCAAACCTACATTCACTGAGAACCAATCACTTTCCTCTCTTCCTACACGTACACATGCCTTACATCCTCGATAAAAACTTTTCACTGCTTCTAACAACTTGCCTCCAACACCATATATTCTTAATACCTTCCACAGAGCATCTCTATCAACTCTATCATATGCCTTCTCCAGATCCATAAATGCTACATACAAATCCATTTGCTTTTCTAAGTATTTCTCACATACATTCTTCAAAGCAAACACCTGATCCACACATCCTCTACCACTTCTGAAACCGCACTGCTCTTCCCCAATCTGATGCTCTGTACATGCCTTCACCCTCTCAATCAATACCCTCCCATATAATTTACCAGGAATACTCAACAAACTTATACCTCTGTAATTTGAGCACTCACTCTTATCCCCTTTGCCTTTGTACAATGGCACTATGCACGCATTCCGCCAATCCTCAGGCACCTCACCATGAGTCATACATACATTAAATAATATATATTAATATATATATATATATATATATATATATATATATATATATATATATATATATATATATGTATATATATATATATATATATGATGGGGGAGGGGGATTGTATTCCTTGTGTGGCGAGGTGACGATGGGAATGAATAAAGGCAGACAGTGTGAATTGTGTGCATGGGTGTATATGTATGTGTTTGTGTGTGTAAAGCAAAATAGATAAAAAAAAAAGAATATATGTATATATATTTATTTATTTAATTTGCTTTGTCGCTGTCTCCCGCGTTTGCGAGGTAGCGCAAGGAAACAGACGAAAGAGATGGCCCAACCCACCCCCATACACAATGTATACTCACACACGTCCACAAACGCAAATATACATACCTATACATCTCAATGTACACATATATATACATTCACAGACACAGGCACACAATTCACACTGTCTGCCCCCATTCACTCCCATCGCCACCTCGCCACACATGGAATACCTTCCCCTTCCCCCCTCATGTGTGCGAGGTAGCACTAGGAAAAGACAACAAAGGCCCCATTCGTTCACACTCTCTAGCTGCCACGCAATAATGCCCGAAACCACAGCTCCCTTTCCACATCCAGGCCCCACACAACTTTCCATGGTTTACCCCAGACGCTTCACATGCCCTGATTCAATCCACTGACAGCACGTCAACCCCGGTATACCACATTGATCCAATTCACTCTATTCCTTGCCCTCCTTTCACCCTCCTGCATGTTCAGGCCCCGATCACTCAAAATCTTTTTCACTCCATCTTTCCACCTCCAATTTGGTCTCCCACTTCTCCTCGTTCCCTCCACCTCCGACACATATATCCTCTTGGTCAATCTTTCCTCACTCATTCTCTCCATGTGCCCAAACCATTTCAAAACACCCTCTTCTGCTCTCTCAACCACGCTCTTTTTATTTCCACACATCTCTCTTACCCTTACATTACTTACTCGACCAAACCACCTCACACCACACATTTTCCTCAAACATCTCATTTCCAGCACATCCACCGTCCTGCGCACAACTCTATCTATAGCCCACGCCTCGCAACCATACAACATTGTTGGAACCACTATTCCTTCAAATATACCCATTTTTGCTTTCCGAGATAATGTTCTCGACTTCCACACATTCTTCAAGGCTCCCAGGATTATCGCCCCCTCCCCCACCCTATGATTCACTTCCGCTTCCATGGTTCCATCCGCTGCCAGATCCACTCCCAGATATCTAAAACACTTTACTTCCTCCAGTTTTTCTCCATTCAAACTTACCTCCCAATTGACTTGACCCTCAACCCTACTTTACCTAATATCCTTGCTCTTATTCACATTTACTCTCAACTTTCTTCTTTCACACACTTTACCAAACTCAGTCACGAGCTTCTGCAGTTTCTCACATGAATCAGCCACCAGCGCTGTATCATCAGCGAACAACAACTGACTCACTTCCCAAGCTCTCTCATCCACAACAGACTTCATACTTGCCCCTCTTTCCAAAACTCTTACATTCACCTCCCTAACAACCCCATCCATAAACAAATTAAACAACCATGGAGACATCACACACCCCTGCCGCAAACCTACATTCACTGAGAACCAATCACTTTCCTCTCTTTCTACACGTACACATGCCTTACATCCTCGAAAAAACTTTTCACTGCTTCTAACAACTTGCCTCCCACACCATATATTCTTAATACCTTTCACAGAGCATCTCTATCAACTCTGTCATATGCCTTCTCCAAATCCATAAATGCTACATACAAATCCATTTGCTTTTCTAAGTATTTCTCACATACATTCTTCAAAGCAAACACCTGATCCACATATCCTCTACCACTTCTGAAACCACACTGCTCTTCCCCAATCTGTTGCTCTGTACATGCCTTCACCCTCTCAATCAATACCCTCCCATATAATTTACCAGGAATACTCAACAAACTTATACCTCTGTAATTTGAGCACTCACTCTTATCCCCTTTGCCTTTGTACAATGGCACTATGCACGCATTCCGCTAATCCTCAGGCACCTCACCATGAGTCATACATACATTAAATAACCTTACCAACCAGTCAACAATACAGTCACCACCTTTTTTAATAAATTCCACTGCAATACCATCCAAACCTGCTTCCTTGCCGGCTTTCATCTTTCGCAAAGCTTTTACTACCTCTTCTCTGTTTACCAACTCATTTTCCCTAACCCTCTCACTTTGCACAACACCTCGACCAAAACAGCCTATATCTGCCACTCTATCGTCAAACACATTCAACAAACCTTCAAAATTCTCACTCCATCTCCTTCTCACATCACCACTACTTGATATCACCTTCCCATTTGCGCCCTTCACTGAAGTTCCCATTTGCTCCCTTGCCTTACGCACTTTATTTACCTCCTTCCAGAACATATTTTTATTCTCCCTAAAATTTAATGATGCTCTCTCACCCCATCTCTCATATATATATATATATATATATATATATATATATATATATATATATATATATATATATATATATATATATATATATATATATATATATATATATATATATATATATATATATATATATATATATATATATATATATATATATATATATATATATATATATATATATATATATATATATATATATATATATATATATATATATATATATATATATATATATATATATATATATATATATATATATATATATATATGTATATATATATATATATATATATATATATATATATATATATATATATATATATATATATATATATATATATATATATTTGTATTTGCTTGGTCGCTGTCCCCCGCGTTCGCAAGGTAGCGCAAGGATACAGTCGAAATAAATGGCCCAACCCACCCCCATACACGTGTATATACATACACGTCCACACAAGCAAATATATATACCAATACATCTCAATGTACACATATATATATACACACACACAGACATATACATATATACATATGTACATAATTCATACTGTCTGCCTTTATTTATTCCTATTGACACCTCGCCACACATGGAGTAACATCCCCTCCCCCCTCAAGTGTGCGAAGTAGCGCTAGGAAAGGACAACAAAGGACCCATTCGTTGAAACTCAGTCTCTAGCTGTCATGTAACAATGAACAAGACCACAGCTCCCTTTCCACATCCAGGCCCCACACAACTTTCCATGGTTTACCCCAGACGCTTCACATGCCCTGATTCAATCCACTTACAGCACGTCAACCCCGGTATACCACATCGATCCAATTCACTCTATTCCATGCCCTCCTTTCACCCTCCTGTATGTTCAGGCCCCGATCATTCAAAATCTTTTTCACTTCATCTTTCCACCTCCAATTTGGTCTCCCACTTCTCTTCGTTCCCTCCACCTCCGACACATATATCCTCTTGGTCAATCTTTCCTCACTCATTCTCTCCATGTGCCCAAACCATTTCAAAACACCCTCTTCTGCTCTCTCAACCACGCTATTTTTATTTCCATACATCTCTCTTACCCTTACATTACTTACTCGATCAAACCACCTCACACCACATATTGTCCTCAAACATCTCATCTCCAGCACATCCACCCTCCTGCGCACAACTCTATCCATAGCCCACGCCTCGCAGCCATACCACATTGTTGGAACCAGTATTCCATCAAACATAGCTATTTTTTGCTTTCCGATAAAATGTTTTCGACTTCCAAACATTCTTCAAGGCTCTCAGGATTTTCGCCCCCTCCCCCACCCTATGATTCACTTCCGCTTCCATGGTTCCATCCGCTGCTACATCCACACCCATATATCTAAAACACTTTACTTCCTCCAGTTTCTCTCCATTCAAACTTACCTTCCAATTGACTTGACCCTCAACCCTACAGTACCTAATAACCTTGCTCTTATTCACATTTACTCTTAACTTTCTTCTTTCACACACTTTAACAAACTCAGTCACCAGCTTCGGTAGTTTCTCACATGAATCAGCCACCAGCGCTATATCATCAGCGAACAACAACTGACTCACTTCCCAAGCCTCTTGCATTCGCCTCCCTAACAACCTCATCCATAAATAAATTAAACAACCATGGATACATCACACACCCCTGCCGTAAACCTACATTCACTGAGAACCAATCACTTTCCTCTCTTCCTACACGTACACATGCCTTACATCATCGATAAAAACTTTTCACTGCTTCTAACAACTTGCCTCCCACACCAAATATCCTTAGTACCTTCCACAGAGCATCTTTATCAACTCTATCATATGCCTTCTCCAGATCCATAAATGCTACATACAAATCCATTTGCTCTTCTAAGTATTTCTCACATACATTTTTTAAAGCAAATACCTGATCCACACATCCTCTACCACTTCTGAAACCACACTGCTCTTCCCCAGTCTGATGCTATGTACATGCCTTCACCCTCTCAATCAATACCTTCCCATATAATTTACCAGGAATGCTCAACAAACTTATTCCTCTGTAATTTGAGCACTCACTCTTATCCCCTTTGCCTTTATACAATGGCTCTCTGTAAGCATTCTGCCAATCCTCAGGCACCTCACCATGAATCATACATACATTAAATAACATTACCAACCAGTCAACAATACAGTCACCCCCTTTTTTAATAAATTCCATTGCAATGCCATCCAAAAATGCTGCCTTGCCGGCTTTCATCTTCCGCAAAGCTTTTGCTACCTCTGCTCTGTTTACCAAATCATTATCCCTAACCCTCTCACTTTGCACACCACCTCGATCAAAACACCCTATATCTGCCACTCTATCATCAAATACATTCAACAAACCTTCAAAATAGTCACTCCATCTCCTTCTCACATCACCACTACTTGTTATCACCTCCCCATTATCCCCCTTCACTGAAGTTCCTATTTGCTCCCTTGTCTTACGCACTTTATTTACCTCCTTCCAGAACATCTTTTTTTCTCCCTAAAATTTAATGATACTCTCTCACCCCAACTCTCATATGCCCTCTTTTCACCTCTTCCATCTTTCTCTTGACCTCCTGCCTCTTTCTTTTATGCATCTCCCACTCATTTGCATTTTTTCCTTGCAAAAATCGTCGAAATCCCTCTGTCTTCTCTTTCACTAATAATCTTACTTCTTCACCCCACCACTCACTACCCTTTCTAATCAACTCACCTCTCACCCTTCCCATGCCACAAGCATCTTTTGCGCAAGCCATCACTGCTTCCCTAAATACATCCCATTCCTCCCCCACTCCCCTTACCTCCATTGCTCTCACCTTTTTCCATTCTGTAGTCAGTCTCTCCTGGTACTTCCTCACACAAGACTCCTTCCCAAGCTCACTTACTCTCACCACCCTCCTCAACCCAATATTCTCTCTCCTTTTCTGAAAACCCCTACAAATCTTCACCTTCGCCTCCACAAGATAATGATCAGATATCCCTCCTGTTGCACCTCTCATCACATTAACATCCAAAAGTCTCTCTTTCGCGAGCCTGTCAATTAATATATAATCCGATAACGCTCTCTGGCCATCTCTCCTACTTACATACTTATACTTATGTATATCTCTCTTTTTCAACCAGGCATTCCCAATCACCAGTCGTTTTTCAGCACATAAATCTACAAGCTCTTCACCATTTCCATTTACAACACTGAACACCCCATGTATACGAATTATTCTGTCATCTGCCACATTACCTACCTTTGCATTCAAATCACCCATCACTATAACCAGTCTTGTGCATCAAAACCACTAACACACTCATTCAGCTGCTCCCTAAACACTTGCCTCTCATGATCTTTCTTCTCATTTCCAAGTGCATATGAAACAATAATCACCCATCTCTCCATCAACTTTCAGTTTTACTTATATTAATCTAGAATTTACCTTCTTACATTCCATCACATGCTCCCACAACTTCTGTTTCAGGAGTAGTGCTACTCCTTCCCTTGCTCTTGTCCTCTCACTAACCCCTGACTCCCAAGACATTCCCAAACCACTCTTCCCCTTTACCCTTGAGCTTCGTTTCACTCAGAGCCAAAATATCCAGGTTCCTTTCCTCAAACATACTACCTATCTCTCCTTTTTTCACATCTTGGTTACATCCACACACATTTAGACACCCCAATCTGAGCCTACGAGGAGGATGAGCACTCCCCGCGTGACTCCTTCTTCTGTTTCTCATTTTGGAAAGTTAAAATACTAGGAGGGGAGGATTTCTGGCCCACCGCTCCCGTTCCCTCTAGTCGCCTTTACGACACGTGAGGAATGCGTGGGAAGTATTCTTTTTCCCCTATCCCCAGGGATAATATATACATATATATATATATATATATATATATATATATATATATATATATATATATATATATATATATATATATATATATATATATATATATATATATATATATATATATATATATATATATATATATATATATATATGTATATTACACTTGCAATATTTAACATTCATCACAAAGATCTGGATGATATTTATTGAGATAGTTTTGCAACAATAATTTGAATATAAGCTGCCTTCTCAGCTCACAAAACCTGACATGAAGAATTGTTCTTAATTATGGGAAAGTCTCATAGTTACTAACTGCACTGTTTACTCTGGAGGAAATTCTGAGTGATTCGATCGATGCACGAGTGTCAGGAGGTGTGGAAGTGTATCTCAATCACGATATTCTGATTTATTTCGATTAAAGGCATTATACGAACGGGATATATAGTGAAACCAAGACTTGAAATCCAGAGGAAGTGGAGTGAGACGAGCTGAGCTTGCACCATGAGTTATCAGATGCCTCAACAAGCACGGCCCTTTCTAGGAGGATAGAAGGCATATGAGACGTTGCGAGACGTGTGTGAGACCTCGAACTCGGGTGTTTGATGATTTTAGAACAATGGAACGTGAAAAGAACAGAAAAGGGCGTTGAAGAACACAAAATGAGTGAGATGGCTACTGCTTGTGAAGCGCCTCCAAAGAGTGTCCTTAAGTTTGATGACTCAGAATTTCCTCTCTCTCTCTCTCTCTCTCTCTCTCTCTCTCTCTCTCTCTCTCTCTCTCTCTCTCTCTCTCTCTCTCTCTCTCTCTCTCTCTCTCTCTCTCTCTCTCTCTCTCTCTCTGTATATATATATATATATATATATATATATATATATATATATATATATATATATATATATATATATATATTTTTTTATATATATTTTTTTTTTCTTGCTTTGTCGCTGTCTCCCGCGTTTGCGAGGTAGCGCAAGGAAACAGACGAAAGAAATGGCCCAACCCACCCCCATACACATGGATATACATACGTCCACACACGCAAATATACATACCTACACAGCTTTCCATGGTTTACCCCAGAAGCTTCACATGCCCTGATTAAACCCACTGATAGCACGTCAACACCGGTATACCACATCGATCCAATTCAGTCAATTCCTTGCCCTCCTTTCACCCTCCTGCATGTTCAGTCCCGATCACACAAAATCTTTTTCACTCCATCTTTCCACCTCCAATTTGGTCTCCCACTTCTCGTTCCCTCCACCTCCGACACATATATCCTCTTGGTCAATCTTTCCTCACTCATTCTTTCCATGTGCCCAAACCATTTCAAAACACCCTCTTCTGCTCTCTCAACCACGCTCTTTTTATTTCCACACATCTCTCTTACCCTTACGTTACTTACTCGATCAAACCACCTCACACCACACATTGTCCTCAAACATCTCATTTCCAGCACATCCATCCTCCTGCGCACAACTTTATCCATAGCCCACGCCTCGCAACCATACAACGTTGTTGGAACCACTATTCCTTCAAATATGCCCATTTCTCCTTTCCGAGATAATGTTCTCGACTTCCACACATTCTTCAAGGCTCCCAGAATTCTCGCCCCCTTCCCCACCCTATGATCCACTTCCGCTTCCATGGTTTCATCCGCTGCCAGATCCACTCCCAGATATCTAAAACACTTTACTTCCTCCAGTTTTTCTCCATTCAAACTTACCTCCCAATTTACTTGACCCTCAACCCTACTGTACCTAA
>NC_092262.1:1972319-1985114 GCF_036320965.1 Panulirus ornatus | reverse complement strand
TTGCGCAAAAGATGCTTGTGGCATGGGAAGGGTGAGAGGTGGGTTGATTAGAAAGGATAGTGAGTGGTGGGGTGAAGAAGTAAGATTATTAGTGAAAGAGAAGACAGAGGGATTTCGACGATTTTTGCAAGGAAAAAATGCAAATGAGTGGGAGATGCATAAAAGAAAGAGGCAGGAGGTCAAGAGAAAGATGGAAGAGGTGAAAAGAGGGCATATGAGAGTTGGGGTGAGAGAGTATCATTAAATTTTAGGGAGAAAAAAAAGATGTTCTGGAAGGAGGTAAATAAAGTGCGTAAGACAAGGGAGCAAATAGGAACTTCAGTGAAGGGGGATAATGGGGAGGTGATACCAAGTAGTGGTGATGTGAGAAGGAGATGGTTTGACTATTTTGAAGGTTTGTAGAATGTGTTTGATGATAGAGTGGCAGATATAGGGTGTTTTGATCGAGGTGGTGTGCAAAGTGAGAGGGTTAGGGATAATGATTTGGTAAACAGAGCAGAGGTAGCAAAAGCTTTGCGGAAGATGAAATCCGGCAAGGCAGCATTTTTGGATGGCATTGCAGTGGAATTTATTAAAAAAGGGGGTGACTGTATTGTAGACTGGTTGGTAATGTTATTTAATGTATGTATGATTCATGGTGAGGTGCCTGAGGATTGGCAGAATGCTTACAGAGAGCCATTGTACAAAGGCAAAGGGGATAAGAGTGAGTGCTCAAATTACAGAGGAATAAGTTTGTTGAGCATTCCTGGTAAATTATATGGGAAGGTATTGATTGAGAGGGTGAAGGCGTGTACATAGCATCAGACTGGGGAAGAGCAGTGTGGTTTCAGAAGTGGTAGAGGATGTGTGGATCAGGTGTTTGCTTTAAAAAATGTATTTGAGAAATACTTAGAAGAGCAAATGGATTTGTATGTAGCATTTATGGATCTGGAGAAGGAATATGATAGAGTTGATAAAGATGCTCTGTGGAAGGTACTAAGGATATTTGGTGTGGGAGGCAAGTTGTTAGAAGCAGTGAAAAGTTTTTATCGATGATGTAAGGCATGTGTACGTGTAGGAAGAGAGGAAAGTGATTGGTTATCAGTTAATGTAGGTTTACGGCAGGGGTATGTGATGTATCCATGGTTGTTTAATTTGTTTATGGATAAGGTTGTTAGGGAGGCGAATGCAAGAGGCTTGGGAAGTGAGTCAGTTGTTGTTCGCTGATGATATAGCGCTGGTGGCTGATTCATGTGAGAAACTACCGAAGCTGGTGACTGAGTTTGTTAAAGTGTGTGAAAGAAGAAAGTTAAGAGTAAATGTGAATAAGAGCAAGGTTATTAGGTACTGTAGGGTTGAGGGTCAAGTCAATTGGAAGGTAAGTTTGAATGGAGAGAAACTGGAGGAAGTAAAGTGTTTTAGATATATGGGTGTGGATGTAGCAGCGGATGGAACCATGGAAGCGGAAGTGAATCATAGGGTGGGGGAGGGGCCGAAAATCCTGAGAGCCTTGAAGAATGTTTGGAAGTCGAAAACATTTTATCGGAAAGCAAAAATAGCTATGTTTGATGGAATACTGGTTCCAACAATGTGGTATGGCTGCGAGGCGTGGGCTATGGATAGAGTTGTGCGCAGGAGGGTGGATGTGCTGGAAATGAGATGTTTGAGGACAATATGTGGTGTGAGGTGGTTTGATCGAGTAAGTAATGTAAGGGTAAGAGAGATGTATGGAAATAAAAATAGCGTGGTTGAGAGAGCAGAAGAGGGTGTTTTGAAATGGTTTGGGCACATGGAGAGAATGAGTGAGGAAAGATTGACCAAGAGGATATATGTGTCGGAGGTGGAGGGAACGAAGAGAAGTGGGAGACCAAATTGGAGGTGGAAAGATGAAGTGAAAAAGATTTTGAATGATCGGGGCCTGAACATACAGGAGGGTGAAAGGAGGGCATGGAATAGAGTGAATTGGATCGATGTGGTATACCGGGGTTGACGTGCTGTAAGTGGATTGAATCAGGGCATGTGAAGAGTCTCGGGTAAACCATGGAAAGTTGTGTGGGGCCTGGATGTGGAAAGGGAGCTGTGGTCTTGTTCATTGTTACATGACAGCTAGAGACTGAGTTTCAACGAATGGGTCCTTTGTTGTCCTTTCCTAGCGCTACTTCGCACACTTGAGGGGGGAGGGGGATGTTACTCCATGTGTGGCGAGGTGTCAATAGGAATAAATAAAGGCAGACAGTATGAATTATGTACATATGTATATATGTATATGTCTGCGTGTGTATATATATATATGTGTACATTGAGATGTATTGGTATATATATTTGCTTGTGTGGACGTGTATGTATATACACGTGTATGGGGGTAGGTTGGGCCATTTATTTCGTCTGTATCCTTGCGCTACCTTGCGAACGCGGGGGACAGCGACCAAGTAAATACAAATATATATATATATATATATATATATATATATATATATATATATATATATATATATATATATATATATTTTTTTTTTTTTTTTTTTTTTTTTCATACTATTCGCCATTTCCCGCAATAGCGAGGTAGCGTTAAGAACAGAGGACTGGGCCTTTGAGGGGATATCCTCACCTGGCCCCCTTCTCTGTTCCTTCTTTTGGAAAATTAAAAAAAAAAAAACGAGAGGGGAGGATTTCCAGCCCTCCGCTCCCTTCCCTTTTAGTCGCCTTCTACGACACGCAGGGAATACGTGGAAAGTATTCTTTCTCCCCTATCCCCAGGGATAAAGCCATACCACATTGTTGGAACCAGTATTCCATCAAACATAGCTATTTTTGCTTTCCGATAAAATGTTTTCGACTTCCAAACATTCTTCAAGGCTCTCAGGATTTTCGGCCCCTCCCCCACCCTATGATTCACTTCCGCTTCCATGGTTCCATCCGCTGCTACATCCACACCCATATATCTAAAACACTTTACTTCCTCCAGTTTCTCTCCATTCAAACTTACCTTCCAATTGACTTGACCCTCAACCCTACAGTACCTAATAACCTTGCTCTTATTCACATTTACTCTTAACTTTCTTCTTTCACACACTTTAACAAACTCAGTCACCAGCTTCGGTAGTTTCTCACATGAATCAGCCACCAGCGCTATATCATCAGCGAACAACAACTGACTCACTTCCCAAGCCTCTTGCATTCGCCTCCCTAACAACCTCATCCATAAACAAATTAAACAACCATGGATACATCACATACCCCTGCCGTAAACCTACATTAACTGATAACCAATCACTTTCCTCTCTTCCTACACGTACACATGCCTTACATCATCGATAAAAACTTTTCACTGCTTCTAACAACTTGCCTCCCACACCAAATATCCTTCGTACCTTCCACAGAGCATCTTTATCAACTCTATCATATTCCTTCTCCAGATCCATAAATGCTACATACAAATCCATTTGCTCTTCTAAGTATTTCTCAAATACATTTTTTAAAGCAAACACCTGATCCACACATCCTCTACCACTTCTGAAACCACACTGCTCTTCCCCAGTCTGATGCTATGTACATGCCTTCACCCTCTCAATCAATACCTTCCCATATAATTTACCAGGAATGCTCAACAAACTTATTCCTCTGTAATTTGAGCACTCACTCTTGTCCCCTTTGCCTTTGTACAATGGCTCTCTGTAAGCATTCTGCCAATCCTCAGGCACCTCACCATGAATCATACATACATTAAATAACATTACCAACCAGTCTACAATACAGTCACCCCCTTTTTTAATAAATTCCACTGCAATGCCATCCAAAAATGCTGCCTTGCCGGATTTCATCTTCCGCAAAGCTTTTGCTACCTCTGCTCTGTTTACCAAATCATTATCCCTAACCCTCTCACTTTGCACACCACCTCGATCAAAACACCCTATATCTGCCACTCTATCATCAAACACATTCTACAAACCTTCAAAATAGTCAAACCATCTCCTTCTCACATCACCACTACTTGGTATCACCTCCCCATTATCCCCCTTCACTGAAGTTCCTATTTGCTCCCTTGTCTTACGCACTTTATTTACCTCCTTCCAGAACATCTTTTTTTCTCCCTAAAATTTAATGATACTCTCTCACCCCAACTCTCATATGCCCTCTTTTCACCTCTTCCATCTTTCTCTTGACCTCCTGCCTCTTTCTTTTATGCATCTCCCACTCATTTGCATTTTTTCCTTGCAAAAATCGTCGAAATCCCTCTGTCTTCTCTTTCACTAATAATCTTACTTCTTCACCCCACCACTCACTATCCTTTCTAATCAACCCACCTCTCACCCTTCCCATGCCACAAGCATCTTTTGCGCAAGCCATCACTGCTTCCCTAAATACATCCCATTCCTCCCCCACTCCCCTTACCTCCATTGCTCTCACCTTTTTCCATTCTGTAGTCAGTCTCTCCTGGTACTTCCTCACACAAGACTCCTTCCCAAGCTCACTTACTCTCACCACCCTCCTCAACCCAATATTCTCTCTCCTTTTCTGAAAACCCCTACAAATCTTCACCTTCGCAAGATAATGATCAGATATCCCTCCTGTTGCACCTCTCATCACATTAACATCCAAAAGTCTCTCTTTCGCGAGCCTGTCAATTAATACATAATCCGATAACGCTCTCTGGCCATCTCTCCTACTTACATACTTATACTTATGTATATCTCTCTTTTTCAACCAGGCATTCCCAATCACCAGTCGTTTTTCAGCACATAAATCTACAAGCTCTTCACCATTTCCATTTACAACATTGAACACCCCATGTATACGAATTATTCTGTCATCTGCCACATTACCTACCTTTGCATTCAAATCACCCATCACTATAACCAGTCTTGTGCATCAAAACCACTAACACACTCCTTCAGCTGCTCCCTAAACACTTGCCTCTCATGATCTTTCTTCTCATTTCCAAGTGCATATGAAACAATAATCACCCATCTCTCCATCAACTTTCAGTTTTACTTATATTAATCTAGAATTTTCTTTCTTACATTCCATCACATGCTCCCACAACTTCTGTTTCAGGAGTAGTGCTACTCCTTCCCTTGCTCTTGTCCTCTCACTAACCCCTGACTCCCAAGACATTCCCAAACCACTCTTCCCCTTTACCCTTGAGCTTCGTTTCACTCAGAGCCAAAATATCCAGGTTCCTTTCCTCAAACATACTACCTATCTCTCCTTTTTTCACATCTTGGTTACATCCACACACATTTAGACACCCCAATCTGAGCCTACGAGGAGGATGAGCACTCCCCGCGTGACTCCTTCTTCTGTTTCTCATTTTCGAAAGTTAAAATACTAGGAGGGGAGGATTTCTGGCCCATCGCTCCCGTTCCCTCTAGTCGCCTTTACGGCACGTGAGGAATGCGTGGGAAGTATTCTTTTTCCCCTATCCCCAGGGATAATATATACATATATATATATATATATATATATATATATATATATACATATATATATATATATATATATATATATATATATATATATATATATATATACATATGTATATTACACTTGCAATATTTAACATTCATCACAAAGATCTGGATGATATTTATTGAGATAGTTTTGCAACAATAATTTGAATATAAGCTGCCTTCTTAGCTCACAAAACCTGACATGAAGAATTGTTCTTAATTATGGGAAAGTCTCATAGTTACTAACTGCACTGTTTACTCTGGAGGAAATTCTGAGTGATTCGATCGATGCAGGAGTGTCAGGAGGTGTGGAAGTGTATCTCAATCACGATATTCTGATTTATTTCGATTAAAGGCATTATACGAACGGGATATATAGTGATACCAAGACTTGAAATCCAAAGGAAGTGGAGTGAGACGAGCTGAGCTTGCACCATGAGTTATCAGATCCCTCAACAAGCACGGCCCTTTCTAGGAGGATAGAAGGCATATGAGACGTTGCGAGACGTGTGTGAGACCTCGAACTCGGGTGTTTGATGATTTTAGAACAATGGAACGTGAAAAGAACAGAAAAGGGCGTTGAAGAACACAAAATGAGTGAGATGGCTACTGCTTGTGAAGCGCCTCCAAAGAGTGTCCTTAAGTTTGATGACTCAGAATTTCCTCTCTCTCTCTCTCTCTCTCTCTCTCTCTCTCTCTCTCTCTCTCTCTCTCTCTCTCTCTCTCTCTCTCTCTCTCTCTCTCTCTCTCTCTCTCTCTCTCTCTCTCTCTCTCTCTATATATATATATATATTTTTTTTTTTTTTTCTTGCTTTGTCGCTGTCTCCCGCGTTTGCGAGGTAGCGCAAGGAAACAGACGAAAGAAATGGCCCAACCCACCCCCATACACATGGATATGCATACATCCACACACGCAAATATACATACCTACACAGCTTTCCATGGTTTACCCCAGAAGCTTCACATGCCCTGATTAAACCCACTGATAGCACGTCAACACCGGTATACCATATCGATCCAATTCAGTCAATTCCTTGCCCTCCTTTCACCCTCCTGCATGTTCAGTCCCGATCACACAAAATCTTTTTCACTCCATCTTTCCACCTCCAATTTGGTCTCCCACTTCTCGTTCCCTCCACCTCCGACACATATATCCTCTTGGTCAATCTTTCCTCACTCATTCTTTCCATGTGCCCAAACCATTTCAAAACACCCTCTTCTGCTCTCTCAACCACGCTCTTTTTATTTCCACACATCTCTCTTACCCTTACGTTACTTACTCGATCAAACCACCTCACACCACATATTGTCCTCAAACATCTCATTTCCAGCACATCCATCCTCCTGCGCACAACTTTATCCATAGCCCACGCCTCGCAACCATACAACGTTGTTGGAACCACTATTCCTTAAAATATGCCCATTTCTGCTTTCCGAGATAATGTTCTCGACTTCCACACATTCTTCAAGGCTCCCAGAATTTTCGCCCCCTTCCCCACCCTATGATCCACTTCCGCGTCCATGGTTTCATCCGCTGCCAGATCCACTCCCAGATATCTAAAACACTTTACTTCCTCCAGTTTTTCTCCATTCAAACTTACCTAACAATTTACTTGACCCTCAACCCTACTGTACCTAATAACCTTGCTCTTATTCACATTTATCTTAACTTTCTTCTTTCACATACTTTACCAAACTCAGTCACCAGCTTCTGCAGTTTCTCACATAAATCAGCCACCAGCGCTGTATCATCAGCGAACAACAACTGACTCACTTCCCAAGCTCTCTAATCCCGAACAGACTTCATACTTGCCCCTCTTTCCAAAACTCTTGCATTCACAACCCTAACAAACCCATCCATAAACAAATTAAATAACCATGGAGACATCACACACCCCTGCCGCAAACCTATATTCACTGAGAACCAATCACTTTCCTCTCTTCCTACACGTACACATGCCTTACATCCTCGATAAAAACTTTTCACTGCTTCTAACAACTTGCCTCCCACACCATATATTCTTAATACCTTCCACAGAGCATCTCTATCCACTCTAATATACATTCTAGAGATCCATAAATGCTACATACAAATCCATTTGCTTTTCTAAGTATTTCTCATACATTTTTCAAAGCAAACACCTGATCCACACATCCTCTACCACTTCTGAAACCATACTGCTCTTCTCCAATCTGATGCTCTGTACATGCTTTCACCCTCTCAATCAATACCCTCCCATATAATTTGGCAGGAATACTCAACAAACTTATACCTCTGTAATTTGAGCACTCACTCTTATCCCCTTTGCCTTTGTACAATGGCACTATGCACGCATTCCGCAAATCCTCAGGCACCTTACCATGAGTCATACATACATTAAATAACCTTACCAACCAGTCAATAATAGAGTCACCCCCTTTTTTTTATAAATTCCACTGCAATGCCATCCAAACCTGCTACCTTGCCGGCTTTCATCTTCCGTAAAGCTTTTACTACCTCTTCTCTGTTTACCAAATCATTTTCCCGAACCCTCTCACTTTGCACACCACCTCGACCAAAACACCCTATATCTGCCACTCTATCATCAAACACATTCACCAAACCTTCAATATACTCACTCCAATATCCTTCTCACATCACCACTACTTGTTCTCATCTCCCCATTTGCGCCCTTCACTGAAGTTCCCATTTGCTCCCTTGTCTTACGCACTTTATTTACCTCCTTCCAGAACATCTTTTTATTCTCCCTAAAATTTAATGATACTCTCTCACCCCAACTCTCATTTGCCCTCTTTTTCACCTCTTGCACCTTTCTCTTGACCTCCTGTCTCTTTCTTTTATACATCTCCCACTCAATTGCATTTTTTCCCTGCAAAAATCGTCGAAATGCCTCTCTCTTCTCTTTCACTAATAATCTTACTTTTTCATCCCACCACTCACTACACTTTCTAATAAACCCACCTCCCACTCTTCTCATGCCACCAGCATCTTTTGCGCAATCCATCACTGATTCCCTAAATACATTCCATTCCTCCCCCACTCCCCTTACTTCCATTGTTCTCACCTTTTTCCATTCTGTACTCATTCTCTCCTGGTACTTCCTCATACAAGTCTCCTTCCTAAGCTCACTTACTCTCACCACCCTCTTCACCCCAACATTCACTCTTCTTTTCTGAAAACACATACAAATCTTCACCTTAGCCTCCACAAGATAATGATCAGACATCCCTCCAGTTGCACCGCTCTGCACATTAACATCCAAAAGTCTAACTTTCGCGCGCCTGTCAATTAACACGTAATCCAATAAGGTTCTCTGGCCATCTCTCCAACTTACATACGTATACTTATGTATATCTCGTTTTTTCAACCAGGTATTCCCAATCACCAGTCCTTTTTCTGCACATAAATCTACAAGCTCTTCACCATTTCCATTTACAACACTGAACACCCCATGTATATCAATTGTTCCCTGAACTGCCACATTACTCACCTTTACATTCAAATATATATATATATATATATATATATATATATATATATATATATATATATATATATATATATATATATATATAAATATATATTTTTTTTTTGCTTTGTCGCTGTCTGCCGCGTTTGCGAGGTAGCGCAAGGTAACAGACGAAAGAAATGGCACAACCCACCCCATACACATGTATATACATACGTCCACACACGCAAATACACATAACTACACAGCTTTCCATGGTTTACCCTAGACGCTTCACATACCTTGATTCAATCCACTGACAGCACGTCAACCCCGGTATACCACATCGCTCCAATTCACTCTATTCCTTGCCCTCCTTTCACCCTCCTGCATGTTCAGGCCCCGATCACACAAAATCTTTTTCACTCCATCTTTCCACCTCCAATTTGGTCTCCCTCTTCTCCTCGTTCCCTCCACCTCCGACACATATATTCTCTTGGTCAATCTTTCCTCACTCATTCTCTCCATGTGCCCGAACCATTTCAAAACACCCTCTTCTGCTCTCTCAACCACGCTCTTTTTATTTCCACACATCTCTCTTACCCTTACGTTACTTACTCGATCAAACCACCTCACACCACACATTGTCCTCAAACATCTCATTTCCAGCACATCTATCCTCCTGCGCACAACCCTATCCATAGCCCACGCCTCGCAACCATACAACATTGTTGGAACCACTATTCCTTCAAACTTACCCATTTTTGCTTTCCGAGATAATGTTCCCGACTTCCACACATTCTTCAAGGCTCCCAGAATTCTCGCCCCCTCCCCCACCCTATGATCCACTTCCGCTTCCATGGTTCCATCTGCTGCCAGATCCACTCCCAGATATCTAAAACACTTTACTTCCTCCAGTTTTTCTCCATTCAAACTCACCTCCCATTTGACTTGACCCTCAACCCTACTGTACCTAATAACCTTGCTCTTATTCACATTTACTCTTAACTTTCTTCTTTCACACACTTTACCAAACTCAGTCACGAGCTTCTGCAGTTTCTCACATGAATCAGCCACCAGCGCTGTATCATCAGCGAACAACAACTGACTAACTTACCAAGCTCTCTCATCCCCAACAGACTTCATACTTGCCCCTCTTTCCAAAACTCTTGCATTCACCTCCCTAACCACCCCATCCATATACAAATTAAACAACCATTGAGACATCACACACCCCTGCCGCAAACCTACATTCACTGAGAACCAATCACTTTCCTCTCTTCCTACACGTACACATGCCTTACATCCTCGATAAAAACTTTTCACTGCTTCTAACAACTTGCCTCCCACACCATATATTCTTAATACCTTCCACAGAGCATGTCTATCAACTCGTGTAGGAAGAGAGGAAAGTGATTGGTTCTCAGTGAATGTAGGTTTGCGGCAGGGGTGTGTGATGTCTCCATGGTTGTTTAATTTGTTTATGGATGGGGTTGTTAGGGAGGTAAATGCAAGAGTTTTGGAAAGAGGGGCAAGTATGAAGTCTGTTGGGGATGAGAGAGCTTGGGAAGTGAGTCAGTTGTTGTTCGCTGATGATACAGCGCTGGTGGCGGATTCATGTGAGAAACTGCAGAAGCTGGTGACGGAGTTTGGTAAAGTGTGTGGAAGAAGAAAGTTAAGAGTAAATGTGAATAAGAGCAAGGTTATTAGGTACAGTAGGGTTGAGGGTCAAGTCAATTGGGAGGTGAGTTTGAATGGAGAAAAACTGGAGGAAGTGAAGTGTTTTAGATATCTGGGAGTGGATCTGTCAGCGGATGGAACCATGGAAGCGGAAGTGGATCATAGGGTGGGGGAGGGGGCGAAAATTTTGGGAGCCTTGAAAAATGTGTGGAAGTCGAGAACATTATCCCGGAAAGCAAAAATGGGTATGTTTGAAGGAATAGTGGTTCCAACAATGTTGTATGGTTGCGAGGCGTGGACTATGGATAGAGTTGTGCGCAGGAGGATGGATGTGCTGGAAATGAGATGTTTGAGGACAATGTGTGGTGTGAGGTGGTTTGATCGAGTAAGTAACGTAAGGGTAAGAGAGATGTGTGGAAATAAAAAGAGCGTGGTTGAGAGAGCAGAAGAGGGTGTTTTGAAGTGGTTTGGGCACATGGAGAGAATGAGTGAGGAAAGATTGACCAAGAGGATATATGTGTCGGAGGTGGAGGGAACGAGGAGAAGAGGGAGACCAAATTGGAGGTGGAAAGATGGAGTGAAAAGGATTTTGTGTGATCGGGGCCTGAACATGCAGGAGGGTGAAAGGAGGGCAAGGAATAGAGTGAATTGGAGCGATGTGGTATACAGGGGTTGACGTGCTGTCAGTGGATTGAATCAAGGCATGTGAAGCGTCCGCGGTAAACCATGGAAAGCTGTGTAGGTATGTATATTTGCGTGTGTGGACGTGTGTATGTACATGTGTATGGGGGGGGTTGGGCCATTTCTTTCGTCTGTTTCCTTGCGCTACCTCGCAAACGCGGGAGACAGCGACGAGGTATAAAAAAAAAAAAAAAAATATATATATATATATATATATATATATATATATATATATATATATATATATATATATATATATATATATATATACATATAGAGTGATAGGGCCTAAACATGCAGGAGGGTGAAAGGCTTGCAAGGAATAGAGTGAATTGGAACGATGTGGTATACCGTGGTCGACGTGCGGTCAATGGATTGAACCAGGGCATGTGAAGCGTCTGGGGTAAACCATGGAAAGTGTTTGGGGCCTGAATGTGGAAAGGAAGCTGTGGTTTCGGTGCATTATTACATGACAGCTAGAGACTGAGCGTGAACGAATGGGGCCTTTTGTGTTTTTCCTAGCGCTACCTCGCACACATGAGGGGGGAGGGGGTTGTTACTCCATGTGTGGCGGGGTGGCGATTGGAACAAATAAAGACAGACAGTATGAATTATATACACGTGTATATATGTATATGTCTGTGTGTGTGTATATGTGTGTACATTGAGATGTATAGGTATGTATTTTTGCGTGTGTGGACGTGTATGTATATACATGTGTATGTGAGCAGGTTGGGCTATTCTTTCGTCTGTTTCCTTGCGCTACCTCGCTAACGCGGGAGAGAGCGACAAAGCAAAATAAATAGATATAAATGATATATTTTTTTTTCATACTATTCGCTATTTCCCGCGTTAGCAAGGTAGCGTTAAGAAATGAGGACTGAGACTTTTAGGGAATATCCTCACTTGGCCCCCTCCTCTGTTCCTTCACTAGGAAAACTAAAAACGAGAGGGGAGGATTTGGAGTCCCCCGCTCTCTTCCCTTTTAGTCGCCTTCTACGACACGCAGGGAATACGTGGGAAGTATTCTTTCTCACCTATCCCCAGGGATAATATATATTTTTTTTTTTTTTGCTTTGTCGCTGTCTCCCGCGTTTGCGAGGTAGCGCAAGGAAACAGACGAAAGAAATTGCCCAACCCACCACCATACACATGTACATACATACGTCCACACACGCAAATATACATACCTAAACAGCTTTCCATGGTTTACCCCAGACGCTTCACATGCCCTGATTCAATACACTGACAGCACGTCAACCAAGGTATACCACATCGCTCCAATTCACTTTATTCCTTGCCCTCCTTTCACATTCCTGCATGTTCAGGCCCCGATCACACAAAATCTTTTTCACTCCATCTTTCCACCTCCAATTTGGTCTCCCTCTTCTCCTCGTTCCCTCCACCTCCGACACATATATCCTCTTGGTCAATCTTTCCTCACTCATTCTCCCCATGTGCCCAAACCATTTCAAAACACCCTCTTCTGCTCTCTCAACCACGCTTTTTTATTTCCACACATCTCTCTTACCCTTACGTTACTTACTCGATCAAAC
>NC_092262.1:1952319-1957319 GCF_036320965.1 Panulirus ornatus | reverse complement strand
ACATACTACCTATCTCTCCTTTTTTCACATCTTGGTTACATCCACACACATTTAGGCACCCCACTCTGAGCCTTCGAGAAGGATGAGCACTCCCCGCGTGACTCCTTCTTCTGTTTCCTATTTTAGAAAGTTAATACAAGGAGGGGAGGATTTCTGGCCCCCCGCTCCCGTCCCCTCTAGTCGCTTTCTACGACACGCGAGGAATGCGGGGGAAGAATTCTTTCACCCCTATCCCCAGGGATAATATACATATATATATATATACATATACACATACACACACATACACATACATACGCACATATACACACACACACACATACATATATATACATATGATAATTGTAAGAAACAATTTAGAAAACTGAAACTTCTAGCTTGAAATGAATGAAATGGTTCCAACAATGTTGTATGGTAGCGAGGCGTGGGCTATGGATAGAGTTATGCGCAGGAGGATGGATGTGCTGGAAATGAGATGTTTGAGGACAATGTGTGGTGTGAGGTGGTTTGATCGAGTGAGCCATGGGAGCTTTTAAAAAGATGGCTTGGGTAACAAAACGACTCTCTATAGGAACTGGTCATGGAGTAATTATTGATAAAACTGATATATGCCATGTACACACAAAACTGCACCTTAAGATAAGTGGGATACACACTAAAAGTTTCCTGCCTCAGGAGAATGGCAGGTGCATAAAGTAACTTAAAAAAATGCTTAGGGTACTTTTGCAAAACAAAAAATTTATGTGTCACTTTTAAGGTCTAACTCCACTTTCTTTTGTATGCAAAATTATAAACATGCCTTTTCTGTATCTTCTCAGGTATAAAGCAGTGACTACTACTCCTTAGTGAACATTCACATACAAAATATACTTTATTACAAATGAAACAGGAAACTTCTCACTATAACATTATACACTCTGCTTCTTTGAACTGAACTGGATACAACAATAGGAAATCCAACTGTCAAATTCACAAGACATAGCATACTGAAAAATAGACCAGTAAGTGAATGCCACAGCAGAAATCCTTCTGTTAAAGAAAATCAGCATAACATTTTGAAAAACAAAATACTAAGTAAGTGCTTTCATTTGTTCTATGGTAAAGATGCCCACTGCCTGCATCATCTCCTGGAATACTGAGCCTTCTGTACTCATCACAGCCACTGGAGTATCAAACTCTCGAACCCTTCCAGAATCAAGCACCAATATTCTATCATAATTTGCAACTGTGTTGAGTCTGTGTGCAATGGTAAGAACAGTACTGGTGACAAAGGCCTCTCTAATCGCGGCTTGGATTAAGTGGTCTGTTTCTATGTCCATCTGTGGATATATATATATATATATATATATATATATATATATATATATATATATATATATATATATATATATATATATTGTTACGGAACACGTGTGTTTGTGCTCACATGTTCGCGTATATAACGTGTGTGTGTCCATATGGTATTGATATTTCTTATCAGGACGAGGATTAAGGCCTCCCTCTGAGACGTCCTCCGAGCGTCAGTTCACACCAAGCATTAGGCGTAATACTTTAATTTTAATTTTATTTTGAAACCAGATGGTCATTTGTCCTTGAGCACCCCGACCCTTCTCCGAGGAGGGGGGGGGGGGGGTAAGTTGTCATCAGCTGCGGAATATTTCGCCACCGTACTGGACATGTCATCGCTGCAGGCTTACCAGAGGGAGGGTGATCTACGCAGTTTTGTGTGACTGTTCCTCCAACCAATCAGAATACTTTAAGGCTCATAGCCAATCAAAATGTAAGGTTGTATAGCTAGCAGGGAACGCTTGTCTTTACTGTAATATATACCCATGACACCCGCTGAGTCTCTCTCTTTCTAGCCCAGCGAGGTAAGTGGTCCACCCCTGCTGTAAGTCCTGCTGTGTTGTAAGCCTGTAAGTCCTGCTGTGTTGTAAGCCTGTAAGCCCTGCTGTGTAATAAGCCCATTACCCAAGTGTTGTGCTGTAAGCCCGTTATAATTATCAGTGTAATGTTATCGAAGAACTGCCTTAGAGGAAAGAGAACTCCTGGCTTGAAATCTTATCTGGAATGTTAAGTCATGTACAAATGTTATCAAATGTTCAGTGTTACCTCACGATTAATGTTAACTCTAATGTTCAGTGTTAACGTAATGTTTCATGCTTGATTTATGTGCCTATCTTTGTACACTTGAATTCTTTCATTATAAGTAGATTTAATGTGATGCTGGTCTTTAATTCAATCCCATAACTATTATTGTGTTATCCTGAGTTGTGCAACTTGACAAATCTATAACGTCCTTGCAAGACAAGGAACAGTAGTATTTGTAACAATATATATATATATATATATATATATATATATATATATATATATATATATATATATATATATATATATATATATTTATATATATATATATATATATATATATATATATATATATATATATATATATATATATATATATATATATATAAATTCTGAATAAGACAGCATATTTACAGTTATCAATATACTTTTTTATGATCTCTAATTTTCTCAGCTTTGGATTACAGTTGGAAGGGTGCTCAAACACTAGTTGTCCAAAATCGTCTATTCTATTTCGTGAAGCTTTCGCTTTCAGAGAGGAATTCTTAAGAATCTATAGCAAACGAAAAAACAATAACCAGGGAGACCAGCATTAAAACCTTAGATATGAAATGTAAAGCGCTAATGATATGAAAATAAGAAGCAATCACAGTGTATAGACCGGAAAAGTGAGGAAAAACATTATGAGCCATAAAGGTCAACAATATCATGAAGTTTAGTATGGGCAATAATCTAAAATCGATATCTAGGTCAGGCCTTAATTATGATTTGAAATGGTTAATGAACTGGAAAAAGAATAGACGATACAGAGATATTACAGTATAATTATATTCAGCGTGGGGTGAAATGTTATTTTTGTTATCTTTTTTTTTATTATACTTTGTCGCTGTCTCCCGCGTTTGCGAGGTAGCGCAAGGAAACAGACGAAAGAAATGGCCCAACCCACCCCCATACACATGTATATACATACGTCCACACACGCAAATATACACACCTACACAGCTTTCCATGGTTTACCCCAGCCGCTTCACATGCCTTGATTCAATCCACTGACAGCACGTCAACCCTGGTATACCACATCGCTCCAATTCACTCTATTCCTTGCCCTCCTTTCACCCTCCTGCATGTTCAGGCCCCGATCACACAAAATCTTTTTCACTCCATCTTTCCACCTCCAATTTGGTCTCCCTCTTCTCCTCGTTCCCTCCACCTCCGACACATATATCCTCTTGGTCAATCTTTCCTCACTCATTCTCTCCATGTGCCCAAACCACTTCAAAACACCCTCTTCTGCTCTCTCAACCACGCTCTTTTTATTTCCACACATCTCTCTTACCCTTACGTTACTCACTCGATCAAACCACCTCACACCACACATTGTCCTCAAACATCTCATTTCCTGCACATCCATCCTCCTGCGCACTACTCTATCCATAGCCCACGCCTCGCAACCATACAACATTGTTGGAACCACTATTCCTTCAAACATACCCATTTTTGCTTTCCGAGATAATGTTCTCGACTTCCACACATTCTTCAAGGCCCCCAGAATTTTCGCCCCCTCCCCCACCGTATGATCCACTTCCGCTTCCATGGTTCCATCCGCTGCCAGATCCACTCCCAGATATCTAAAACACTTCACTTCCTCCAGTTTTTCTCCATTCAAACTCACCTCCCAATTGACTTGACCCTCAACCCTACTGTACCTAATAACCTTGCTCTTATTCACATTTACTCTTAACTTTCTTCTTCTACACACTTTACCAAACTCAGTCACCAGCTTCTGCAGTTTCTCACATGAATCAGCCACAAGCGCTGTATCATCAGCGAACAACAACTGACTCACTTCCCAAGCTCTCTCATCCCCAACAGACTTCATACTTGCCCCTCTTTCCAAAACTCTTGCATTTACCTCCCTAACAACCCCATCCATAAACAAATTAAACAACCATGGAGACATCACACACCCCTGCCGCAAACCTACATTCACTGAGAACCAATCACTTTCCTCTCTTCCTACACGTACACATGCCTTACATCCTCGATAAAAACTTTTCACTGCTTCTAACAACTTTCCTCCCACACCATATATTCTTAATACCTTCCACAGAGCATCTCTATCAACTCTATCATATGCCTTCTCCAGATCCATAAATGCTACATACAAATCCATTTGCTTTTCTAAGTATTTCTCACATACATTCTTCAAAGCAAACACCTGATCCACACATTCTCTACCACTTCTGAAACCACACTGCTCTTCCCCAATCTGATGCTCTGTACATGCCTTCACCCTCTCAATCAATACCCTCCCATATACTTTACCAGGAATACTCAACAAACTTATACCTCTGTAATTTGAGCACTCACTCTTATCCCCTTTGCCTTTCTACAATGGCACTATGCAAGCCTTCAGCCAATCCTCAGGCATTTCACCATGAATCATACATACATTAAATAACATTACCAACCAGTCAACAATACAGTCACCCCCTTTTTTAATAAATTCCACTGCAATACCATCCAAACCTGCTGCCTTGCCGGCTTTCATCTTCCGCAAAGCTTTCACTACCTCTTCTCTGTTTATCAAATCGTTTTCCCCAACCCTCTCACTTTGCACATCACCTCGACCAAAACATCCTATATCTGCCACTCTATCATCAAACACATTCAACAAACCTTCAAAATACTCACTCCATCTCCTTCTCACATCACCACTACTTGTTATCACCTCCCCATTTGCACCTTTCACTGAAGTTCCCATTTGCTCCCTTGTCTTACCAACTTTATTTACCTCCTTACCAGAACCATCTTTTTATTCCTCCCTAAAATTTTAATATACTCTCTCACCCAACTCTCATTTGGCCTTTTTTTCCACCTCTTGCACCTTTCCTCTTGACCTCCGGTCT
>NC_092262.1:1948153-1950653 GCF_036320965.1 Panulirus ornatus | reverse complement strand
ATGATGATGATGATGATGATGATAATGATGATGATGATGATGATGATGGTTGACGATGATGGTGATGATTGTGGTGATGATTATGATGGTTGATGATGATGATCATCATGATGATTGTGATGGTGATGATGATGATGATGATGATGATAGTTGATGATGATTGTTGATGATGATGATGATTATGATGGTGATGATGATGATGATGGTGATGATGATCATGGTTGATGATGATGATGATGATGATGATGGAGATGATGATGATGATGGTGATGATGATGATGGTTGATGATGATCATCATTATCGTGATTGTGATGGTGATGATGATAATTGATGATGATGATGGTTAAGATGATAATGATGATGGAAATGATAATGATGATGATGATGATGATGGTGATGATGATGATGACGGTTGATGATAATGATAAAGACGATTGATGGTGATGATGATGATGTATGATGATGATGAAGATGATGATGATGGTGATAAAAATAACAATGATGATGATGGTTGATGACGATGATGGTAATGATCTTGATGATGATGATGCTGATGATGATGATGATGAGAATGATGGTTGATGACTATGATGGCGATGATGATGATGATGCTGATGATTATGATGGTGGTGATGATGATGAGGATGATGATGGTTGATGATGATGATAATGGTTGATGATAATGATGTTGATGATAATGTTGGTGAAGATGATGATGATGATGGTTATGAAGATGATGATGTTTAAGATTGATGATGTGCTGATAATGGTGGTGATGATGGTGATGATGATGACAATGGTTGATGATGATGATTATGGTGATTGTTGATGATGATGATGATGATGATTATCGGCGGTGATGATTGTTGATGATGATGATGATTATGATGGTGATGATGATGATGATGATGGTGATGATGATGATCATGGTTGATGATGATGATGATGATGATGATGGAGATGATGATGATGATGGTGATGATGATGATGATGGTTGATGATGAGATGATTGGTTGATGATGATGGATGATGATGTTGTGTGATGATATGATGGATGATGATGATGATGATGATGATGTGATGATGATGTATGATGTGTGTTGAGAGATATGATGTGATTGAGTGTATGGTTGAATGATGATTGATGAGATTTTGGTGAAGATGATGATGTTGATGTGATGATGAGGGATGATGATGATGGTTGATGATGTGATGATGTGTGTATGTTGATGATGAGTGATGATGATGATGTATGATGATGATGATGATGTGATGATGATGATGATTGATGATGGTGATGATGATGATGGTTGATGATATGATGATGTGATATGGATATGATGTGATGTGAGATGATGATGGTTGATATGATTTTGATTGATGATGTGATGATGATGTGATGATGTGAGTGTGATGATTTGATTGATGATAATGTTGATGTGATGTGATGATGTGAGATGATGATATGATGAGATTGATTATGATGATGATGATGATGGTGTGATGATGTGATATGATGAAGATATGATGGTTGATGAGATGATGTAGTTGATGATGATTTGATGATGATGATGATGATGTGATGTGATGATGATGTGATGTGATGATGAGTGATGGTGATGATTGATGTGATGAAATGATGTGATGATGATGGTTGATGTGATGATGTTGAGTGTGTATGATGATGATGGATGATTGATAATGATGGTCATAGGATGATGGTTGTGATGATGTTGATGATGATTTGATGGTGGTGAGTGATGATGATGATGTTTATATGTTCGTGATGATGATGATGTGATGATGATGATGATGATGTGGTGAGATGATTATGATGATATATTGATGCTGTGATGACAATGTGATGATGATGATGGTGTGATGATTGTGTGATGATGATGATGATGATTATGATGATGGTGATGTGATGATGATATTATGACGATGCTTGATGACATGGTGATGATGATGATGGTTGAGATGTTGTGTGATGATGATGATGATGGATGAGATGGTGATGATGGTTCATGACGTGATAATTGTGAGATGTGACGATGATGGTGATTATGTATGATGATGTGTGAGATTATTGGCGATGATATGTGATGTATGTGATGGTTATGAAATTATAATTATATTTAATATGATTTGATAATTATAAGATTCGTGATTAGATGATGGTTGATGATAATGTTGTTGTGATGGTGATGATGTGTGATGATGATGATGAGATGATGATAGTAAGATGATGATGATAATGTGATGATGATGATGATGATGGTGATAGTTATGAGTAATGATGATAATGTGATGGTGATGATGATGATGATAAAGGTGGTTGGATGATGATGATGATATTGATGTGATTGTGATGATGAGAGGGATGTGATGATGATGATGTTGATGATGTGATGATGATTGATGTTATGATGGTTGATGATGTTGATGATGTGTATATATGGTGTTTGATGTGATGATGATGATGATGATATGATGTGA
>NC_092262.1:1925607-1948053 GCF_036320965.1 Panulirus ornatus | reverse complement strand
CGGGACAAAGGGTCCAGTGTCGTGTACTTGTCAGTCACATTAGGCTGCAGTGCGCTGTGTTAATCGTTTCTGGACGTTGTGTGGTTGGTATGAGTTTGTATCAACCAATCAACAGCTGTCGATATAGGCCCTGAAAAGTTCTCTGATCCGTCTCAATTTGAAACATTTCGCCACGGTGTCCTTCTGTGTCTTCTGATTTTGGGAATGACGAGAGGAGGAGGTCCCACAAGCCTTAGTTCTGAGTCTCTGAGCTTAAGGGTCATCCCAGTGGTGAACATATGAGGGTTGTGGGGAGGCTGGGAGCACTTGGAAGGAGGGGTGGGAGAGTGGCTCCAAGGATGGGGGCGCCTGCTTCGGGGTTCTACGTAGTGGTCAGGAGCTCCAGAGGTGCCGATCCACACCAGCCACACCTCCTACACACAGTCATCCTTCTACACCATCACATGAGCATATTGAGTTGAGGCAGCTCAGTTTTCAGGAGCGGCTCGTGATGGGGACGTGAGTCAGAGGATCATCTCGTCCCCATCACATCATTCAGAGCGATACCAGTTTGCATCAGCCTTCACTCCTGCCTGCAGTAGCATGCTTTCCGACATGTTCATGAGCTCCTCTTCGCCAACGGAACTACCTTGGCCCACCAGTGATGCTACTACGTTTGAAAATCAAGAACCATTGCAACACAAACCTCGCCAGGTGGTAGAGTGTCCCGCAGTGTATCGGGACAGACTTCCCCAAAACTTTTTTTAAAGGGGAAGTAAATGTTTATAGTTGTGTTACTGGAGTGATAGTTTTCATACATGGTGCTTTGACAAGAAAATAGTGAAATTGGAAAAAATGTAGCTTAGACATTGAAGCTTATTGATACAGTGGTTAAATTGATGAGAACTGCTATTGACATTTGTGTAAATGAATTAAACATTTTCCTTTTTCCATAGCCAGAGGTTGAACCATTATGTGACATTCATTTTTTCATTTCATTTCAAGCTAGAAGTTTCAGTTTTCTAAATTGTTTCTTACATTTTTCACATGTATATATATGTATGTGTGTGTGTGTGTATATGTGCGTGTGTGTGTGTATGTGTGTGTATGTGTATATATATATGTATATTATCCCTGGGGATAGGGGTGAAAGAATACTTCCCACGCATTCCTCGCGTGTCGTAGAAAGCGACTAGAGGGGACGGGAGCGGGGGGCCAGAAATCCTCCCCTCCTTGTATTTCTTAACTTTCTAAAATGGGAAACAGAAGAAGGAGTCACGCGGGGAGTGCTCATCCTCCTCGAAGGCTCAAATTGGGGTGCCTAAATGTGTGTGGATGTAACCAAGATGTGAAAAAAGGAGAGATAGGTAGTATGTTTGAGGAAAGGAACCTGGATGTTTTGGCTCTGAGTGAAACGAAGCTCAAGGGTAAAGGGGAACAGTGGTTTGGGAATGTCTGGGGAGCAAAGTCAGGGGTTAGTGAGAGGACAAGAGCAAGGGAAGGGGTAGCAGTACTCCTGAAACAGGAGTTGTGGAAGTATGTGATAGAATGTAAGAAAGTAAATTCTCGATTAATATGGGTAAAACTGAAAGTTGGTGGAGAGAGATGGGTGATTATTGGTGCATATGCACCTGGGCATGAGAAGAAAGATCATGAGAGGCAAGTGTTTTGGGAGCAGCTGAATGAGTGTGTTAGTGGTTTTGATGCACGAGACCGGGTTATAGTGTTGGGTGATTTGAATGCAAAGGTGAGTAATGTGGCAGTTGAGGGAATAATTGGTATACATGGGGTGTTCAATGTTGTAAATGGAAATGGTGAAGAGCTTGTAGATTTATGTGCTGAAAAAGGACTGATGATTGGAATACCTGGTTTAAAAAGCGAGATATACATAAGTATACTTATGTAAGTAGGAGAGATGGCCAGATAGCGTTATTGGATTACGTGTTAATTGACAGGCGCGCGAAAGAGAGACTTTTGGATGTTAATGTGCTGAGAGGTGTAACTGGAGGGATGTCTGATCATTATCTTGTGGAGGCAAAGGTGAAGATTTGTATGGGTTTTCAGAAAAGAAGAGTGAATGTTGGGGTGAAGAGGGTGGTGAGAGTAAGTGAGCTTGGGAAGGAGACTTGTGTGAGGAAGTACCAGGAGAGAATGAGTACAGAATGGAAAAAGGTGAGAACAATGGAAGTAAGGGGAGTGGGGGAGGAATGGGATGTATTTAGGGAATCAGTGATGGATTGCGCAAAAGATGCTTGTGGCATGAGAAGAGTGGGAGGTGGGTTGATTAGAAAGGGTAGTGAGTGGTGGGATGAAGAAGTAAGAGTATTAGTGAAAGAGAAGAGAGAGGCATTTGGACGATTTTTGCAGGGAAAAAATGCAATTGAGTGGGAGACGTATAAAAGAAAGAGACAGGAGGTCAAGAGAAAGGTGCAAGAGGTGAAAAAAAGGGCAAATGAGAGTTGGGGTGAGAGAGTATCATTAAATTTTAGGGAGAATAAAAAGATGTTCTGGAAGGAGGTAAATAAAGTGCGTAAGACAAGGGAGCAAATGGGAACTTCAGTGAAGGGCGCAAATGGGGAGGTGATAACAAGTAGTGGTGATGTGAGAAGGAGATGGAGTGAGTATTTTGAAGGTTTGTTGAATGTGTTTGATGATAGAGTGGCAGATATAGGGTGTTTTGGTCGAGGTGGTGTGCAAAGTGCGAGGGTTAGGGAAAATGATTTGGTAAACAGAGAAGAGGTAGTAAAAGCTTTGCGGAAGATGAAAGCCGGCAAGGCAGCAGGTTTGGATGGTATTGCAGTGGAATTTATTAAAAAAGGGGGTGACTGTATTGTTGACTGATTGGTAAGGTTATTTAATGAATGTATGACTCATGGTGAGGTGCCTGAGGATTGGCGGAATGCGTGCATAGTGCCATTGTACAAAGGCAAAGGGGATAAGAGTGAGTGCTCAAATTACAGAGGTATAAGTTTGTTGAGTATTCCTGGCAAATCATATGGGAGGGTATTGATTGAGAGGGTGAAGGCATGTACAGAGCATCAGATTGGGGAAGAGCAGTGTGGTTTTAGAAGTGGTAGAGGATGTGTGGATCAGGTGTTTGCTTTTGAGGATGTGTGGATCAGGTGTTTGCTTTGAAGTATGTATGTGAGAAATACTTAGAAAAGCAAATGGATTTGTATGTAGCATTTATGGATCTGGAGAAGACATATGATAGAGTTGATAGAGATGCTCTGTGGAAGGTATTAAGAATATATGGTGTGGTAGGCAAGTTGTTAGAAGCAGTGAAAAGTTTTTATCGAGGATGTAAGGCATGTGTACGTGTAGGAAGAGAGGAAAGTGATTGGTTCTCAGTGAATGTAGGTTTGCGGCAGGGGTGTGTGATGTCTCCATGGTTGTTTAATTTGTTTATGGATGGGGTTGTTAGGGAGGTGAATGCAAGAGTTTTGGAAAGAGGGGCAAGTATGAAGTCTGTTGGGGATGAGAGAGCTTGGGAAGTGAGTCAGTTGTTGTTCGCTGATGATACAGCGCTGGTGGCTGATTCGTGTGAGAAACTGCAGAAGCTGGTGACTGAGTTTGGTAAAGTGTGTGAAGGGAAGAAAGTTAAGAGTAAATGTGAATAAGAGCAAGGTTATTAGGTACAGTAGGGTTGAGGGTCAAGTCAATTGGGAGGTGAGTTTGAATGGAGAAAAAGTGGAGGAAGTGAAGTGTTTTAGATATCTGGGAGTGGATCTGGCAGCGGATGGAACCATGGAAGCGGAAGTGGATCATAGGGTGGGGGAGGGGGCGAAAATTCTGGGAGCCTTGAAGAATGTGTGGAAGTCGAGAACATTATCTCGGAAAGGAAAAATGGGTATGTTTGAAGGAATAGTGGTTCCAACAATGTTGTATGGTTGCGAGGCGTGGACTATGGATAGAGTTGTGAGCATGAGGATGGATGTGCTGGAAATGAGATGTTTGAGGAGAATGTGTGGTGTGAGGTGGTTTGATCGAGTAAGTAACGTAAGGGTAAGAGAGATGTGTGGAAATAAAAAGATCGTGGTTGAGAGAGCAGAAGAGGGTGTTTTGAAATGGTTTGGTCACATGGAGAGAATGAGTGAGGAAAGATTGACCAAGAGGATATACGTGTCGGAGGTGGAGGGAACGAGGAGAAGAGGGAGACCAAATTGGAGGTGGAAAGATGGAGTGAAAAAGATTTTGTGTGATCGGGGCCTGAACATGCAGGAGGGTGAAAGGAGGGCAAGGAATAGAGTGAATTGGAGCGATGTGGTATACCGGGGTTGACGTGCTGTCAGTGGATTGAATCAAGGCATGTGAAGCGTCTGGGGTAAACCATGGAAAGCTGTGTAGGTATGTATATTTGCTTGTGTGAACGTATGTATATACATGAGTATGGGGGTGGGTTGGGCCATTTCTTTCGTCTGTTTCCTTGCGCTACCTCGCAAACGCGGGAGACAGCGACAAAGGCAAAAAAAAAAAAAAATATATATATATATATATATATATATATATATATATATATATATATATATATATATATATATATATGGGAGAGATGGCCAGATATCGTTATTGGATTACGTGTTGATTAATAGGCGCGCGAAAGAGAGACTTTGGATGTTACTGTCCTGAGAGGTGTAACTGGAGGGATGTGTAAACATTATCTTGTGGACGCGAAGGTGAAGATTTGTATGGGTTTTCAGAAAACAAGAGAGAATGTTGGGGTGAAGAGAGTGGTGAGAGTAAGTGTGTTTTGGAAGGAGACTTGTTTGCGGAAGTACCAGAAGAGACTGAATACAGAATGGAAAAAGGTGAGAACAAAGAACGCAAGGGAGTGTGGGAGGAATAAGATGTATTAAGGGAAGCAGTCATGGCTTGTGCAAAAGATGCTTGTGGCATGAGAAATGTGGGAGGTGGGCAGATTAGAAAGGGTAGTGAGTGGTGGGATGAAAAAGTAAGATTATTATTGAAAGAGAAGAGAGAGGCACTTGGACGATTTTTGCAGGGAAATAATGAAAATGACAGGAAGATATATAAAAGAAAGAGGCAGGAGGTCAAGAGAAATGTGCAAGAGGTGAAAAAAGGGCAAATGAGAGTTGGGGTGAGAGAGTATTATTAAATTATAAAATTATTAAGAATATATGGTGTGGGAGGCAGGTTGTTAGAAGCAGTGAAAGGCTTTTATCCAGGATGTAAGGCATGTGTACGTGTAAGAAGAGAGGAAAGTGATTGGTTCTCACTGAATGTTGGTTTGCGGCAGGGGTGAGTGATGTCTCCATGGCTGTTTAATTTGTTTATGGATGGGATTGTTAGGGAGATGAACGCAAGAGTTTTGGAAAGAGGGGCAAGTATGCAGTCTGTTATGGATGAGAAAGCTTGGGAAGTAAGTCAGTTGTTGTTCGCTGATGATGCAGCACTGGTGGCTGATTCATGTGAGAAAATGCAGAAGCTGGTGACTGAGTTTGGCAAAGTGTATGACAGAAGAAAACTGAGAGTAAATGTGAATGAGAGCGAGGTTATTAGGTACAGTAGGGTTCAGGGTCAAGTCAGTTGCGAGGTAAGTTTCAATGAAGAAAAACTGGAGGAAGTGAAGTGTTTTAGATATCTGGGGGTGGATTTGGCAGCGGATGGAACTATGGAAGCAGAAGTAAATCACAGGGTGGGGGAGGGGGCGAAAGTTCTGGGAGTGTATATATATATATATATATATATATATATATATATATATGTATATATATATATATATATATATATATATATATATATATATATATATATATATATATATATATATATATATATATATATATATATATATTATCCCTGGGGATAGGGGATTAAGAATACTTCCCACGTATTCCCTGCGTGTCGTAGAAGGCGACTAAAAGGGGAGGGAGCGGGGGGCTGGAAATCCTCCCCTCTCATTTTTTTTTTAATTTTCCAAAAGAAGGAACAAAGGGGGCCAGGTGAGGATATTCCAAAAAAGGCCCAGTCTTCTGTTCTTAACGCTACCTCGCTAACGCGGGAAATGGCAAATAGTTTAAAAAAAGGAAAAGAAAATATATATATATATATATATATATATATATATATATATATATATATATATATATATATATATATATATATATATTTTTTTTTTTTTTTTTCTAATGCTTGCTTATTTTCTTAACATGTTTTAAAGTATTAAAGCAAATCATCGAATGCGGAGAAACGTGGTGCATCTAAAATTTTGAGATGAGATCTATAGACTCTAGGAGGCTTGATATAAGTTTTACAGAGATGAGATGTGTTTGGAATGAATTTCGTAAAGAGTGCAAGTGTTTGGGATAAGGTGTTTAGAAAGAAAAGGTGTTTGGGATAAAGTCTTTGGAAAGTAGAAATGTTTTTTGAGAAAGTTTCGAGAAAGTGGACGTTTGGGAGAAGTTTCTTAGAACGTAAATGGTGTTTGAGATGAGGTCTGTAGAAATAGAAGTGCTTGCTGTAAAGTCTTTAGAAAGTGGAATTTCTTTTTTGGTAATCGGTGCAAAAAGTAGAAGCGTCTGGAATAGGGTCTTTTGAAAGATAAAGTGTCATGGACAAGTAATTTAGAAAATTGAATGTCTGGGACAAGTTCTTGGGTATGTAAATGTGTCTGACAATATCTTAGAAGGTGGTTGATTCTTGGATATGGTATTCAGAAAGCAGAAGTATCCAGGACATGCTCCTTAGAAAGAGAAAGTGTATGGGACAAGGTGTTTATAAGTGGAAGAGTGAGGTGTAATGCATTATTACCAATCAGGTTGACACACAAACTTATATATAACTCTATGAGTATTCCTACAACAACACACATATCCCGCGACATATATTTGCTAAGATGGAGACAATATGCAATGTAATGAGTCAATTTGTAGTTGGTTTGAACTAATGGACACAAGGAAACAATTTAGGTAACTGTACAGAAGAAAGGACAATTACAGGAAGGTTCATTGTAATTGTATAAATGATTCAAGTCCAGGGAGTAACATGAGCATGTATTTTAGGTTTCAGAGGACGATTATGTACATCTTAGAGTACAGTGGCTATTTGACAACAACAGCTTCACTGAGATTGAAGACAACTTTACTGCACCTCAACGAACATTGAAACTTGATAAAATGATATATTCTGACCTTCAATTCGGGTAAGTTAACTTTCTTATTTTTCTGATTTAGTAAAGGTAAGAAATCTTTTGAACAAGTTCTGATACAATACAAAGATATTTATAATTAACCCTGGCTCCATCCCAAGGTATAAGGGATAAAAAAGTAAAGAGATTCCAAACATAATCAAATACTTGTAGGCATCCAGCTGGGGACAAAATTAGAATGTAGTTTTGTCTGGAAATAGAAGTGCTTACACAAATTGTGACGCACTTTTAGCTATCTGTCTATCTATCGATCTACCTATCCACACACACACACACACACACACACATACACACACAGACACACACACACACACCCAGACACACACACACACAGACACACACACACACATATATATATATATATATATATATATATATATATATATATATATATATATATATATATATATATATATATATATATATATATATATATATAAATAAATTATACATTTCCTTTTTTCCATAGCCAGAGGTTGAACCATTATGTGACATTCTTTTTTTTCATTCATTTCAAGCTAGAAGTTTCAGTTTTCTAAATTGTTTCTTACATTTCTCATATGTATATGTATGTATGTGTGTGTGTGTGTATATGTGCGTATGTGTGTGTATGTGTGTGTATGTGTGTATGTATATATATATGTATATTATCCCTGGGGATAGGGGTGAAAGAATACTTCCCACGTATTCCTCGCGTGTCGTAGAAAGCGAGTAGAGGGGACGGGAGCGGGGGGCCAGAAATCCTCCCCTCCTTGTATTTTTTTAACTTTCTAAAATGGGAAACAGAAGAAGGAGTCACGCGGGGAGTGCTCATCCTCCTCGAAGGCTCAGAGTGGGGTGCCTAAATGTGTGTGGATGTAACCAAGATGTGAAAAAAGGAGAGATAGGTAGTATGTTTGAGGAAAGGAACATGGATGTTTTGGCTCTGAGTGAAACGAAGCTCAAGGGTAAAGGGGAAGAGTGGTTTGGGAATGTCTGGGGAGTAAAGTCAGGGTTAGTGAGAGGACAAGAGCAAGGGAAGGAGTAGCAATACTCCTGAAACAGGAGTTGTGGGAGTATGTGATAGAGTGTAAGAAAGTAAATTCTCGATTAATATGGGTAAAACTGAAAGTTGATGGAGAGAGGTGGGTGATTATTGGTGCATATGCACCTGGGCATGAGAAGAAAGATCAAGAGAGGCAAGTGTTTTGGGAGCAGCTGAATGAGTGTGTTAGTGGTTTTGATGCACGAGACCGGGTCATAGTGATGGGTGATTTGAATGCAAAGGTGAGTAATGTGGCAGTTGAGGGAATAATTGGTATACATGGGGTGTTCAGTGTTGTAAATGGAAATGGTGAAGAGCTTGTAGATTTATGTGCTGAAAAAGGACTGATGATTGGGAATACCTGGTTTAAAAAGCGAGATATACATAAGTATACTTATGTAAGTAGGAGAGATGGCCAGAGAGCGTTATTGGATTACGTGTTAATTGACAGGCGTGCGAAAGAGAGGCTTTTGGATGTTAATGTGCTGAGAGGTGCAACTGGAGGGATGTCTGATCATTATCTTGTGGAGGCTAAGGTGAAGATTTGTATGGGTTTTCAGAAAAGAAGAGTGAATGTTGGGGTGAAGAGGGTGGTGAGAGTAAGTGAGCTTGAGAAGGAGACCTGTGTGAGGAAGTACCAGGAGAGACTGAGTACAGAATGGAAAAAGGTGAGAACAATGGAAGTAAGGGGAGTGGGGGAGGAATGGGATGTATTTAGGGAATCAGTGATGGATTGCGCAAAAGATGCTTGTGGCATGAGAAGAGTGGGAGGTGGGTTGATTAGAAAGGGTAGTGAGTGGTGGGATGAAGAAGTAAGAGTATTAGTGAAAGAGAAGAGAGAGGCATTTGGACGATTTTTGCAGGGAAAAAATGCAATTGAGTGGGAGACGTATAAAAGAAAGAGACAGGAGGTCAAGAGAAAGGTGCAAGAGGTGAAAAAAAGGGCAAATGAGAGTTGGGGTGAGAGAGTATCATTAAAGTTTAGGGAGAATAAAAAGATGTTCTGGAAGGAGGTAAATAAAGTACGTAAGACAAGGGAGCAAATGGGAACTTCAGTGAAGGGCGCAAATGGGGAGGTGAAAAGAAGTAGTGGTGATGTGAGAGGGAGATGGAGTGAGTATTTTGAAGGTTTGTTGAATGTGTTTGATGATAGAGTGGCAGATATAGGGTGTTTTGGTCGAGGTGGTGTGCAAAGTGAGAGGGTTAGGGAAAATGATTTGGTAAACAGAGAAGAAGTAGTGAAAGCTTTGCGGAAGATGAAAGCCGGCAAGGCAGCAGGTTTGGATGGTATTGCAGTGGAATTTATTAGAAAATGGGGTGACTGTATTGTTGACTGGTTGGTAAGGTTATTTAATGTATGTATGACTCATGGTGAGGTGCCTGAGGATTGGCGGAATGCGTGCATAGTGCCATTGTACAAAGGCAAAGGGGATAAGAGTGAGTGCTCAAATTACAGACTATAAGTTTGTTGAGTATTCCTGGTAAATTATATGGGAGGGTATTGATTGAGAGGGTGAAGGCATGTACAGAGCATCAGATTGGGGAAGAGCAGTGTGGTTTCAGAAGTGGTAGAGGATGTGTGGATCAGGTGTTTGCTTTGAAGAATGTATGTGAGAAATACTTAGAAAAGCAAATGGATTTGTATGTAGCATTTATGGATCTGGAGAAGGCATATGATAGAGTTGATAGAGATGCTCTGTGGAAGGTATTAAGAAAATATGATGTGGGAGGAAAGTTGTTAGAAGCAGTGAAAAGTTTTTATCGAGGATGTAAGGCATGTGTACGTGTAGGAAGAGAGGAAAGTGATTGGTTCTCATTGAATGTAGGTTTGCGGCAGGGGTGTGTGATGTCTCCATGGTTGTTTAATTTGTTTATGGATGGGGTTGTTAGGGAGGTAAATGCAAGAGTTTTGGAAAGAGGGGCAAGTATGAAGTCTGTTGGGGATGAGAGAGCTTGGGAAGTGAGTCAGTTGTTGTTCGCTGATGATACAGCGCTGGTGGCTGATTCATGTGAGAAACTGCAGAAGCTGGTGACTGAGTTTGGAAAAGTGTGTGGAAGAAGAAAGTTAAGAGTAAATGTGAATAAGAGCAAGGTTATTAGGTACAGTAGGGTTGAGGGTCAAGTCAATTGGGAGGTGAGTTTGAATGGAGAAAAACTGGAGGAAGTGAAGTGTTTTAGATATCTGGGAGTGGATCTGGCAGCGGATGGAACCATGGAAGCGGAAGTGGATCATAGGGTGGGGGAGGGGGCGAAAATCCTGGGGGCCTTGAAAAATGTGTGGAAGTCGAGAACATTATCTCGGAAAGCAAAAATGGGTATGTTTGAAGGAATAGTGGTTCCAACAATGTTGTATGGTTGCGAGGCGTGGGCTATGGATAGAGTTGTGCGCAGGAGGATGGATGTGCTGGAAATGAGATGTTTGAGGACAATGTGTGGGGTGAGGTGGTTTGATCGAGTGAGTAACGTAAGGGTAAGAGAGATGTGTGGAAATAAAAAGAGCGTGGTTGAGAGAGCAGAAGAGGGTGTTTTGAAGTGGTTTGGGCACATGGAGAGGATGAGTGAGGAAAGATTGACCAAGAGGATATATGTATCGGAGGTGGAGGGAACAAGGAGAAGAGGGAGACCAAATTGGAGGTGGAAAGATGGAGTGAAAAAGATTTTGTGTGATCGGGGCCTGAACATGCAGGAGGGTGAAAGGAGGGCAAGGAATAGAGTGAATAGGAGCGATGTGGTATACCGGGGTTGACGTGCTGTCAGTGGATTGAAGCAAGGCATGTGAAGCGTCTGGGGTAAACCATGGAAAGCTGTGTAGGTATGTATATTTGCGTGTGTGGACGTATGTATATACATGTGTATGGGGGGGGGTTGGGCCATTTCTTTCGTCTGTTTCCTTGCGCTACCTCGCAAACGCGGGAGACAGCGACAAAGTATAATAAATATAAATAAAATAAATTATATATATATATATATATATATATATATATATATATATATATATATATATATATATATATATATATATATATATATATATATATATATATGGAAAAAGGTGAAAACAATGGAAGTAAGGGGAGTGGGGGAGGAATGGAATGTATTTAGGGAATCGGTGATGGATTGCGCAAAAGATGCTTGTGGCATGAGAAGAGTGGGAGATGGGTTGATTAGAAAGGGTAGTGAGTGGTGGGATGAAGAAGTAAGAGTATTAGTGAAAGAGAAGAGAGAGGCATTTGGACAATTTTTGCAGGGAAAAAATGCAATTGAGTGGGAGATGTATAAAAGAAAGAGACAGGAGGTCAAGAGAAAGGTGCAAGAGGTGAAAAAAAGGGCAAATGAGAGTTGGGGTGAGAGAGTATCATTAAATTTTAGGGAGAATAAAAAGATGTTCTGGAAGGAGGTAAATAAAGTGCGTAAGACAAGGGAGCAAATGGGAACTTCAGTGAAGGGCGCAAATGGGGTGGTGATAACAAGTAGTGGTGATGTGAGAAGGAGATGGAGTGAGTATTTTGAAGGTTTGTTGAATGTGTTTGATGATAGAGTGGCAGATATAGGGTGTTTTGGTCGAGGTGGTGTGCAAAGTGAGAGGGTTAGGGAAAATGATTTGGTAAACAGAGAAGAGGTAGTGAAAGCTTTGCGGAAGATGAAAGCCGGCAAGGCAGCAGGTTTGGATGGTATTGCAGTGGAATTTATTAGAAAAGGGGGTGACTGTATTGTTGACTGGTTGGTAAGGTTATTTAATGTATGTATGACTCATGGTGAGGTACCTGAGGATTGGCGGAATGCGTGCATAGTGCCATTGTACAAAGGCAAAGGGGATAAGAGTGAGTGCTCAAATTACAGAGGTATAATTTTGTTGAGTATTCCTGGTAAATTATATGGGAGGGTATTGATTGAGAGGGTGAAGGCATGTACAGAGCATCAGATTGGGGAAGAGCAGTGCGGTTTCAGAAGTGGTTGAGGATGTGTGGATCAGTGTTTGCTTTGAAGAATGTATGTGAGAAATACTTAGAAAAGCAAATGGATTTGTATGTAGCATTTATGGATCTGGAGAAGGCATATGATAGAGTTGATAGAGATGCTCTGTGGAAGGTATTAAGAATATATGGTGTGGGAGGCAAGTTATTAGAAGCAGTGAAAAGTTTTTATCAAGGATGTAAGGCATGTGTACGTGTAGGAAGAGAGGAAAGTGACTGGTTCTCAGTGAATGTAGGTTTGCGGCAGGGGTGTGTGATGTCTCCATGGTTGTTTATTTGTTTTATGCATGGGGTTGTTAATGAGGTGAATGCAAGAGTTTTGGAAAGATGGGCAAGTATGAAGTCTGTTGGGGATGAGAGAGCTTGGGAAGTGAGTCAGTTGTTGTTCGCTGATGATACAGCGCTGGTGGCTGATTCATGTGAGAAACTGCAGAAGCTAGTGACTGAGTTTGGTAAAGTGTGTGAAAGAAGAAAGTTAAGAGTAAATGTGAATAAGAGCAAGGTTATTAGCTACAGTAGGGTTGAGGGTCAAGTCAATAGGGAGGTGAGTTTGAATGGAGAAAAACTGGAGGAAGTGAAGTGTTTTAGATATCTGGGTGTGGATCTGGCAACGGATGGAACCATGGAAGCGTAAGTGGATCATTGGGTGGGGGAGGGGGCGAAAATTCTGGGAGCCTTGAAGAATGTGTGGAAGTCGAGAACATTATCTCGGAAAGCAAAAATGGGTATGTTTGAAGGAATAGTGGTTCCAACAATGTTGTATGGTTGCGAGGCGTGGGCTATGGATAGAGTTGTGCGCAGGAGTATGGATGTGCTGGAAATGAGATGTTTGAGGACAATGTGTGGTGTGAGGTGGTTTGATCGAGTAAGTAACGTAAGGGTAAGAGAGATGTGTGGAAATAAAAGGAGCGTGGTTGAGAGAGCAGAAGAGGGTGTTTTGAAATGGTTTGGGCACATGGAGAGAATGAGTGAGGAAAGATTGACCAAGAGGATATATGTGTCGGAGGTGGAGGGAACGAGGAGAAGAGGGAGACCAAATTGGAGGTGGAAAGATGGAGTGAAAAAGATTTTGTGTGATCGGGGGCTGAACATGGAGGAGGGTGAAAGGCGGGCAAGGAATAGAGTGAATTGGATCGATGTGGTATACCGGGGTTGACGTGCTGTCAGTGGATTGAATCAAGGCATGTGAAGCGTCTGGGGTATACCATGGAAAGCTGTGTAGGTATGTATATTTGCGTGTGTGGACGTATGTATATACATGTGTATGGGGGTGGGTTGGGCCATTTCTTTCGTCTGTTTCCTTGCGCTACCTCGCAAACGGGGGAGACAGCGACAAAGCAAAAAAGAAAAAAAAAAAAAATATATATATATATATATATATATATATATATATATATATATATATATATATATATATATATATATATATATATATGTATATATATATATATATATATATATATATATACCACGTATTCCCTGCGTGTCGTAGAAGGCGACTAAAAGAGGAGGGAGCGGGGGGCTGGAAAACCTCCCCTCTTGTTCTCTTATTTTTAATTTTCCAAAAGAGGAACAGAGAAGGTGGCCAGGTGAGGATATTCCCTCAGAGGCCCAGACCTCTGTTCTTAACGCTACCTTGCTAACCCGGGGAATGGCGAATAGTTTGAAAGAAAAGAAAGATATATTATTTGTTTTATCTATTTTGCTTTGTCGCTGTCTCCCGCGCCTGCGAGGTAGCGCAAGGAAACAGACGAATGAAATGGCCAATCCAACCCCCACATACATGCACACACACACACGTCTACACACGCAAACATGCATACCCACACATCCCAACGTACACACATATATACACACACAGACACATCCATATACACATATGCACACAATTAACACTGCCTGCCCCAACTCATCCCCATCGCCACCCCGCCACCCAGGGAATAACATCCCCTTCCCCCCTCATGTTCGCGAGGCAGCGCCAGGAAAAGACAACGAAGGCCCCATTCGCTCACACTCAGTCTCCAGCTGTCATGCAATAATGCCCCACAGAATAAGACCCCAAAGAAATTTCCATACTTTACCCCAGACGCTTCACATACCCTGATTCAATCCATTGACAGCACGTCGACCCCGGTATACCACATCGATCCAGTTCACTCTATTCCTTGGCCTCCTTTCACCCTCCTGCATGTTCAGGCCCCGATCACTCAAAATCTTTTTCACTCCATCTTTCCACCTCCAATTTGGTCTCCCACTTCTCCTCGTTCCCACCACCTCTGACACATATATCCTCTTGGTCAATCTTTCCTTACTCATTCTCTCCATGTGCCCAAACCATGTCAAAACACCCTCTTCTGCCTCTCTCAGCCACGCTCTTTTTATTTCCACGCATCTCTCTTACCCTTACATTACTTACTCGATCAAAGCACCTCACACCACATATTGTCCTCAAACATCTCATTTCCAGCACATCCACCCTCCTGCCCACGCCTCGCAACCATACAACATTGTGGATACACTATTCCTTCAAACATAGCCATTTTTGCTTTCGGAGATAATGTTCTCGACTTCCACACATTCTTAAAGGCTCCCAGGATTTTCGCCCCCTCCCCCACCCTATGAACCACTTCCGCTTCCATGGTTCCATCCGCTGCCAGATCCACTCCAAGATATCTAAAACACTTTACTTCCTACAGTTTTTCTCCATTCATACCTACCTCCCAATTGACTTGACCCTCAACCCTACTGTACCTAATAACCTTGCTCTTATTCACATTTACTCTTAACTTTCTTCCTTTACACACTTTACCAAACTCAGTCACAAGCTTCTGTAGTTTCCCACATGAATTAGCCACCAGCGCTGTATCATCAGCGAACAACAACTGACTCACTTCCCAAGCTCTCTCATCCCCAACAGACTGCATACTTGCCCCTCTTTCCAAAACTCTTGCATTCACCTGTAAAAATTGAGAGGGTCAGGGAAAATGATTTGGAAAACAGAGAAGAGGTAGTAAAAGCTTTGCGGAAGATGAAAGCCGGCAAGGCAGCAGGTTTGAATGGCATTGCAGTGGAGTTTATTAAAACAGGAGTTGACTGTATTGTTGACTGGTTGGTAAGGTTATTTAATGTATGTATGATTCATAGTGAAGTGCCTGAGGATTGGCGAAATGCTTGCATAGTTCCATTGTACAAAGGCAAAGGGGATAAGAGTGAGGTATAAGTTTGTTGAGTATTCCTGGTAAATTATATGGGAGGGTATTGATTGAGAGGGTGAAGACATGTACAGAGCATCAGATTAGGGAAGAGCAGTGTGGTTTCAGAAGTGGTAGAGGATGTGTGGATGAGGTGTTTGCTTTGAAGAATGTACGTGAGAAATACTTAGAAAAGCAAATGGATTTGTATGTAGCATTTATGGATCTGGAGAAGGCATATGATAGAGTTCATGGAGATGCTCTGTGGAAGGTACTAATAATATATGGTGTGGGAGGCAAGTTAGAAGCAGTGAAAAGTTTTTATCGAGGATGTAAGGCATGTGTACGTGTAGGAAGAGAGGAAAGTGATTGGTTCTCAGTGAATGTAGGATTGCGGCAGGGGTGTTAGGTTATTAGGTTATTAGGTTATTAGGTACAGTAGGGTTGAGGGTCAAGTCAATTGGGAGGTGAGTTTGAATGGAGAAAAACTGGAGGAAGTGAAGTGTTTTAGATATCTGGGAGTGGATCTGGCAGCGGATGGAACCATGGAAGCGGAAGTGGATCATAGGGTGGGGGAGGGGGTGAAAATTCTGGGACCCTTGAAGAATGTGTGAAAGTCGAGAACATTATCTCAGAAAGCAAAAATGGGTATGTTTGAAGGAATAGTGGTTCCAACAATGTTGTATGGTTGCGAGGCGTGGGCTATGGATAGAGTTGTGCGCAGGAGGATGGATGTGCTGGAAATGAGATGTTTGAGGACAATGTGTGGTGTGAGGTGGTTTGATCGAGTGAGTAACGTAAGGGTAAGAGAGATGTGTGGAAATAAAAAGAGCGTGGTTGAGAGAGCAGAAGAGGGTGTTTTGAAGTGGTTTGGGCACATGGAGAGGATGAGTGAGGAAAGATTGACCAAGAGGATATATGTGTCGGAGGTGGAGGGAACAAGAAGAGGGAGACCAAATTGGAGGTGGAAAGATGGAGTGAAAAAGATTTTGTGTGATCGGGGCCTGAACATGCAAGAGGGTGAAAGGAGGGCAAGGAATAGAGTGAATTGGAGCGATGTGGTATACCGGGGTTGACGTGCTGTCAGTGAATTGAAGCAGGGCATGTGAAGCGTCTGGGGTAAACCATGGAAAGCTGTGTAGGTATGTATATTTGCGTGTGTGGACGTATGTATATACATGTGTATGGGGGGGGTTGGGCCATTTCTTTCGTCTGTTTCCTTGCGCTACCTCGCAAACGCGGGAGACAGCGACAAAGTATAATAAATAATAATAATATATATATATATATATATATATATATATATATATAAATAAATATTTTTTTCATACTATTCGCCATTTCCCGCATTAGTGAGGTAGCGTTAAGAACAGAGGACTGGGTCTTTGAGGGAATAACCTCACCTGGCCCCCTTCTCTGTTCCTTCTTTTGGAAAATTGAAAAAAAAAAAAATGAGGTGGGAGGATTTTCAGCCCCCCGCTCCCTTCCCTTTTAGTCGCCTTCTACAACACGCAGGGAATACGTGGGAAATATTCTTTCTCCTCTATCCCCAGGGATATTTTTTTTTTTTTATTATACTTTGTCGCTTTCTCCCGCGTTTGCGAGGTAGCGCAAGGAAACAGACGAAAGAAATGGCCCAACCCCCCCCCCCCATACACATGTATATACATACGTCCACACACGCAAATATACATACCTACACAGCTTTCCATGGTTTACCCCAGACGCTTCACATGCCCTGCTTCAATCCACTGACAGCACGTCAACCCCGGTACACCACATCGCTCCAACTCACTCCATTCCCCGCCCTCCCCTCACCCTCCTGCACGTTCAGGCCCCGATCACACAAAATCCCAACCCCAGGGATATATATATATATATATATATATATATATATATATATATATATATATATATATATATATATATATATATATATACATGATATATACTGTCTGCCCTTATTCATTCTCGTCGCCACCCCGCCACATATGAAATAACAACCCCCTTACCCCGGCATGTGCGGGAGGTAGCGCTAGGAAAAAGCATCAAAGGCCACATTCGATCACACTGTCTCTAGCTGTCACGTATAATGCACCGAAACAACATGTCTCTTTCCACATCCAGGCCCCATAGAACGTTCCATAGTTTACCCCCAGACGCTTCATATGCCCTGGTTCAATCCAATGACAGCGCTTCGACCCCGGTATTCCACATCGTTCCAATTCACTCTATTCCTAGAAGGCCTTTCACCATCGTGCATGTTCAGGCCCCGATCACTCAAAATCTTTTTCACTATCTTTCCACCTCCAATTTGGTCTCCCACTTCTCTTCGTTCCCTCCACCTCTGACACATATATCTTCTTGGTCAATCTTTCCTCGCTCATTCTCTCCATGTGACCAAACCATTTCAGAACACCCTCTTCTGCTCTCTCAACCACACTCTTTTTATTACCACATATCTCTCTTACCCTTTCATTACTTACTCGATCAAACCACCTCACACCACCTATTGTCCTCAAACATCTCATTTCCAGCACATGTACCCTCTTCCGCACAACTCTATCCATAGCCCACGCCTCGCAACCATATAACATTGTTGGGACCTCTATTCCTTCAAAAATACCCACTTTTGCTTTCCAAGATAACGTTCTCGACTTCCACACATTTTTCAACGCTCCCAGAACTTTCACCCTCTCCCCCACCCTATGATTCACTTCCGCTTCCATTGTTCCATCCGCTGCCAAATCCACCCACAGATATCTAAAACACTTCACTTCCTCCAGTTTTTCTCCATTCAAACTTACCTCGCAATTGACTTGTCAGTCCACCCTACTGTGCCTGATAACCTTGCTCTTATTCATATTTACTCTCTGCTTTCTTCTTTCACAAACTTTACCAACCTTAGTCACAAGCTTCTCCAGTTTCTCACATGAATCAGCCACCAGCATTGTATCATCAACGAACAAACAACTAACTAACTTCCCAAGCTTTCTCGTTCACAACTGACTGCATACTTGCCCCTCTTTCCAAAACTCTTACATTCACTTCCCTAACAACCCCATCCATAAACAAATTAAACAACCATGTAGACATGACGTACCCCTGCCGCAAACCAACATTCACTGACAACCAACCACTTTCCTCTCTTTCTACTCGTACACATGCCTTACATCCTCGATAAAGACTTTTCACTGCTTCTAACAACTTGCCTCCCACACCATATATTCTTAGTACCTTCCACAGAGCATCTCTATCAACTCTATCATATGCCTTCTCCAGATCCATAAGTGCTGCATACAAATCCATTTGCTTTTCTAATTATTTCTCACATACATTCTTCAAGGTAAACACCTGATCCACACATCCTCTACCACTTCTGAAACCACACTGCTCTTCCGCAATATGATCCTCTGTACATTCCTTCACCATCTCAATCAATACCCTCCCATATAATTTCCCAGGAATACTCAACAAACTTATATATTTGAGCACTCACTTTTATCCCCTTTGCCTTTGTACAATGGCACTATGCAAGCATTCCTCCAGTCCTCACGGACCGCACCATGAGTCATACATACATTTAATAACTTTACCATCCAATCAACAATACAGTCACCCTCTTCTTTAATAAATTCCACTGTAATGCCATCCAAACCTGTTGCCTTGCCGGCTTTCATCTTCCGTAAAGCTTTTACTACCTCATTTCTGTTTACCAAATCATTCTCCCTAACCCTTTCACTTTGTACACCACCTCGACCAAAACACCTTATATCTGCCACTCTATCATCAAACACATTCAACAAACCTTCAAAATACTCACTCCATCTCCTTCTCATATCACCACTACGTGTTATTACCTCCCCATTAGCTCCCTTCACTGATGTTCATATTCGTTCCTTTGTCTTACGCAATTTATTTGCCTCCTTCCAAAACATCTTTGTATTCTACCAATACCTTAATGATACTCTCTCACCCCAACTATCATTTGCCCTCCTTTTCTTCCTTTGCACCTTTCTCTTAACCTCCTGCCTCTTTCTTTTATACATCTTCCCCTCATGTACATTATTTCCTTGCAAAAATCGTCCAAATGCCTCTCTCTTTTCTTTCACTAATAATATTACTTCTGCATCCCACCAATCACTGCCCTTTCTAATCTTCCCACCTCCCACGCTTTCCTGCCACAAGCATCTTTTGCAAAAGCCATGACTGCTTCCCTAAATACATCCCATTCCTCCCCCACTCCCCTTATGTCCTTTGTTCTCATCTTTTTCCCTCCTCTATTAAGTCTCTCTTGGTACTTCTTCACACAAGTCTCCCTCCCAAGCTCTCTTACTCTCACCACTCTCTTCACCCCAACATTCTCTCTTCTTTTCTGAAAACCCCTAAAAATCTTCACCTTCGCCTCAACAAGATAATGATCAGACATCCACCCAGTTACACCTCTCAGCACATTATCATCCAAAAGTCTCTCTTTCGCGCGCCTATCAATCAACACGTAATCCCATAACGCTCTCTGGCCATCTCTCCTTCTTATACGTTTACTTATGTATATCTCTCTTTTTGAACCAGATATTCCCAATCACCATTCCTTTTTCAGCACATAAATCTACAAGCTCTTCACCATTTCCATTTACAACACTGAACACCCCATGTACGCCAAATATTATTTTTCAACCGCCACATTACTTACCTTTGAAGTCAAATCACCTATTACTATGACCCAGTCTTGTGCATCAAAACTACTAACACACTCACTCACCAGCTATCAAAACACTTGCCTCTCATGATCTTTCTTCTCATGCCCAGGTGCATATGCACCAATAATCACCCATCTCTCTCCAGCAACTTTCAGTTTTACCCATATCAATCTAGAATTTACTTTCTTACACTCTATCACATACTCCCACCACTCCTTTTTAAGGAACATTGCTACTCCTTCCCTTGCTCTTATCTTCTCACTAACTCCTGACTTTACTCCCAAGACATTCCCAAACCACTTTGCCGCTTTACCCTTGAGCTTCGTTTCACTCAGAGCCAAAACATCCATGTTCCTTTCCTCAAACATACTACCTATCTCTCCTTTTTTCTCATCTTGGTTACATCCACACACATTTAGACACCCCAATCTGAGCCTTCGAGGAGGATGAGCACTCCCCGCGTGACTCCATCTTCTCTTCCTCCGTTCAGAAAGTTATTATTATCATTATTATTATCATTATTATTATCATTATTATTATTATCGTTATTATTATTATTATTATTACTATTATTATTATCATTATTATTATTATTATTATTATTATTATTATTATTATTTATTATTATCATTATTATCATTATTATTATTATTATCATTATCATTATTATCATTATTGTTATCATTATTATTATTATTGTTATTATCATTGTTATTATTATTATTATTATTATTGTTATTATTATTATTATTATTATATTATTATTATTATCATTATTATTATTATTATTATTATTATTATTATTATTATTATTATTATTATTATTATTATTATGATTGTTATTATTATTATTATCATTATTATTATTGTTATCATTATTATCATTATTATTATCATTATTATTATTATCATTTTATTATTATTATTATTATTATTATTATTATTATTATTATTATTATTATTACTATCATTATAATTACTATTAGTATTATTTTCATTATTATTATTATTACTATCATTATTATTATTATTATTATTATTATTATTATTATTATTATTATTATTATTATTATTATTACTACTATTATTATTATTATCTATTATTATTATTATTAATATTATTACCATTACCATTATTATTATTATTATCATTATTATTATTATTATTATTATTATTATTATTATTATTATTATTATTAAGAGTAAATGTGAATAAGAGCAAGGTTATTAGGTACAGTAGGGTTGAGGGTCAAGTCAATTGGGAGGTGAGTTTGAATGGAGAAAAACTGGAGGAAGTAAAGTGTTTTAGATATCTGGGAGTGGATCTGGCAGCGGATGGAACCATGGAAGCGGAAGTGCATCATAGGATGGTTGAGGGGGCGAAAATTCTGGGAGCCTTGAAGAATGTGTGGAAGTCGAGAACATTATCTCGGAAAGCAAAAATGGGCATGTCTGAAGGAATAGTGGTTCGAACAATGTTGTATGGTTGCGAGGCGTGTGCTATGGATAGAGTGGTGCGCAGGAGGATGGATATGCTGGAAATGAGGTGTTTGAGGACAATGTGTGGTGTGAGGTGGTTTGATCGAGTAAGTAACATAAGGGTAAGAGAGATGTGTGGAAATAAAAAGAGCTTGGTTGAGAGAGCAGAAGAGGGTGTTTTGAAATGGTTTGGGTACATGGAGAGAATGAGTGAGGAAAGATTGACCAAGAGGATATATGTGTCGGAGGTGGAGGGAACGAGGAGAAGAGGGAGACCAAATTGGAGGTGGAAAGATGGAGTGAAAAAGATTTTGTGTGATCGGGGCCTGAACATGCAGGAGGGTGAAAGGAGGGCAAGGAATAGAGTGAATTGGAGCGATGTGGTATACCGGGGTTGAGGTGCTGGCAGTGGATTGGATCAGGGCATGTGAAGCGTCTGGGGTAAACCATGGAAAGCTGTGTAGGTATGTATATTTGCGTGTGTGGACGTATGTATATACATGTGTATAGGGGTGGGTTGGGCCATTTCTTTCGTCTGTTTCCTTGCGCTACCTCGCAAACGAGGGAGACAGCGACAAAGCAAAAAAAAAAAAAAAAATTATCATTACTATTATTATCATCATCATTACTATTATTATCTTTATTATTATTATTATTATTATTATTATTATTATTATTATTATTATTATTATTATTATTATTATTATTATCATTACTATTATAATTATTATTATTATTATTATTATTATTATTTTTTTTTTTTTTTTTGCTTTGTCGCTGTCTCCCGCGTTTGCGAGGTAGCGCAAGGAAACAGACGAAAGAAATGGCCCAACCCACCCCCATACACATGTATATACATACGTCCACACAAGCAAATATACATACCTACACAGCTTTCCATGGTTTACCCCAGACGCTTCACATGCCTTGA
>NC_092262.1:1883107-1920607 GCF_036320965.1 Panulirus ornatus | reverse complement strand
CTGGAGAATCCAGAGCTTTCACACACCTGTATCATAAAGGAATCCCAAACACCTGGGTGATGAGAAAACACATGTAAATGGCATAGATCCTATACACACCTGGAGGACCTTGTGCTTCTAAACACCTGTAGGGACGATGATCTCCACACCTGGAAGATCTAGGACCCACGCAACAAATAGATCGTCTAAGACCCATTCATGCCTGGAGATCCAGAATCCCAACACATCTAGCGGTTCTAGGGCCTCCATATACCAGAAGTGTCCATGAATCCCACACACTTGGAGGATCCAGAACCTCCCAAACATGGAGGATAAACAACCCCACACACCTGGAGGATCAAGATTACATAAACACATAGAAGGTCCAGGATACATGCCAGGATACATGGAGGACCCCTAAAACACCTATACTTAGCTTATATGTTTTATCTAGGCGAAGATGCACTTGATACGTTGGTGATGATTGGCTAAATGAAACATGTCCAAGTAACATAGCTGTATTTCAAATGTTTATCAGATATCTTGAATAGAATCTTATTTACTCACCTCAATTTCTCCCTCAGATACATGATAAATCAATTAATAATGCTAACGAGTAAAAGGATTATGAAGTAATGTGTTGGTAAGTGTAGACTAGATAACAATAACCTCCCAAGTCAACGGTCCAAGCTTGTTCTCGGATGCACGTTACTTCATTTGTAAATTTTCACATATTCTAACATAAGTTGGGAAAACTGCGCTAAACATATGAAGAAACAAAAAAGATTTGAAAACCAGAATCTACTCAAAAAATAGAATGAATGAAACACTGCTTGTGAAACGTTACGGGAAGGAAAAAAAAAAGAAAATCACCTAAAGGGAACACACTTCCAGTCACTTATCATTAAGGCTAATGCTCCATATCACTCTAAAATATCAAACAAAGTTCCAACAATCGGCTACAAAAAAGTACCAATTAATTCAGTGGTTAGAGGAAACTGATATTGATCACGATCCTTCTATTACAAAAGTTGAACTGCTTGAGATCTACAGCCGTCATAAACAAAATCAAATACACATAATAGATCAAATATGTGAGGAATGGAGATAGACGAAAAACATCAAGCAAAATATTATAGAGACATAAAACGCCTAGTGACCGTGGCTGTTCTTTTTACCTTCCCCGGAACGTTTCACAAAAAGAGTTTCATTAATTCCATGTTTTGAGTACATTCTGCTCTTAGAAAAAAAACTGATAATTACATGCTTCTTAATATGTTTAGTACAATTTGTCCTAATTTACTTTGAAATATACGAAAAGTTACAAATGAAGTAGCTTATATCAGAAAACAAGCATAGATCGTTGACTTGGGTGACTGTGGTTAGTTAATGTAGACTTTCCAAATCATTACTTCATAATTTCTTTATTCGTTAGCATTATCAATTGACAAAACATACATCTGAGGGAGAAATTTGAATTAGTATATAAGTTTCGAGTCATATTGTCCGGTAATTACTTGCAATACAACAATGTTATTCGGACATACTGCGTTTAGCCAATCATCACCAACATGTCATCTGCATCTTCGCCTAAACAAAAAAAAAAAAAAGAAGAATGAGTATAGAGGGTCCCAGTTCCCCATTACCTGAGGATCAAGGAACACCAGACAGCACCAGACACGCAGATGATCTAGACACAGTGCATACCTAGAGATTCTAGGACCTTCACCCCGGCAAGCATGCAACATCCCCACACGCTTGGAGAATAGAGGACACACCACACTTGGGGGATCCAAGACCTCCACAAACGCGTATAATTCAGGTGAACTGGTGGCACCTACTGTTGCTATTCTGTAGTAATAGTGTGTAGCAGGCAATCACTGTCAAGGGAGATACTCCTGCCTTCGTTTCAGTCGGGATAGTGGTGAGGACGCAGTGAACCAGCACTGTGGCGTCTGTTACTTACTTACGATTTCAGTCACAGAAAGCTGTCTTTTTTACCCTTCCCTCAACCACATTTGAGTTGCTGATATTCAGTCCTAATCCTATATCCTCTTCTTGTCATGCACGACACTTAAAGACACATAACTCACACACATATCTATATATCTTTTTTTCTACCTTTCAATATTTCAAACTTTATGGCAGTACAACACACAGATCATTCTGCGGTACCGATTCGGAGCGGCACCACCGAGTGAGAAGGGTTGAGAGGATCTCTGGGACCACTTGCGATCATCATGCGACAGGGATCCACCCCACTTCCACGGCCACAGTTCTTAGGCCTGGCTCTTTTTCTATCTGTTTCTGCAACATTATTGACCACTACCTGTTTACCTCCTACCCTAAACTTTGTTTTCTCTCTCTCAGATATCTAACTGCTAAAGGTCACTCTTCTCTGAGCTAACGGATCTCCAGCTATAATCTGTATCATTATATCCGTTCCAACGGTGGAGATTGATCCGTTGTGGTACAAAATCATCTGTTCCTTGCCTTGTGGCTCTTGAGTCCCTAATTTTGATGTCATTTTGCTCAAAAGTTCTCTACCCTTGATTATCTTGGGTTTCTGTATCATTTATACCTCCAACCCCGACCAATTCGTAAAACTATGCACGAATCCCCGAATATTTTATATCTTCCCAAGAAGGTCTGCTCACTCACACCCATATGCTGATATCCTTTACGCAGGGGAGTTCAGTGTTCACAAAAATGATTGATTAGGCTCTAACTGGAACAATTAGGTAAATACCCTCACCAAGTTCTAGACCGTCAAGACCATTCTTCCAACACACTTGACCTCTTTATTACCTCCGAAACCCATAAGTCGTCATACACGCGTTTCACCCCTTTAGTTTCCTTTAACCAGAATGTTGTTTCTGTTGATTCTAACTAGGCACGACCAACCTCTATATAACCTTTCTCCCAAACGCCAGCTTTGGTCGGGAGGCTGTTGAAACAAATCCTTATATAGCAAAACTGGAATATCAAGTTATGCATAAAAGATGACTGAAAGTTTTTTAAACTTGCCTTAATGACCTAAGACTATAAGATAACGCTGTAAGATAATAAGATAAAAGAAGAAACTGGTTTTTGAGTTTAAGAAAGAGGGTGAAAGGATAAATAAAAAGTAAATGTGACTAAAAGAAATGTTACTAGGGTTAGCACTGGTGAGGGACAGGTTAACTGAGATGTAAGTTTGTAGGAAGTAAACTTGGAGAAAGTAAACTGTTTTACAAACATAGGAATGAATATGGTAACTAATAATAGCATGGGAGCTAGGGAGCGTCACACTATGGGCGAAGATAATGAAAGCATTGAGGAATATGTGGAAAGGTAGATGACTTTCTAGGATGGTGAACATAGGCATATTTGAACCCATAGTGGTCCCGACAATTTTGTATTGGTGCGAGGAATGGCCTTTAGATGGGAAGGTACTGGAGAAGGGAAAATTTTGAAAATCAAATGTTTGAGAACAGTGTGTTTTGTGGAGTGATAATCTAGTAACAAATAAAAGGATAAGAAAGTCGTGAGTTAATGAAAAGAGTATGGTTTAGAGACTTCAAGAATTTGCACTGGATTGGTTTGGGCATCGAGGATATATGTCAAAAGTGGTGGGAGCAAGAACAGAATGTTTTGTGACGAGGGTTAATGTAGTAGAAAACAAAAGGGTAAGAGAGAGTTGTGATATATGAAAAGTAAAATTTAGAGCTGAATAAGGTGCGCTGAACTGGTCTGGGCATTTGGGGACAGTACATGATGACATGATGACAAAGAGGATATATATGACAGCAGTGGTGGGAAGCGGACACCCGTCAATGAAATATCAATTTTGCATAAAACAACCTTATAAAAGATATTAATGAACAATAACTTTGTAAAAGAAATTCAAAACAAAGCAAGGGGAGCGACAACGCAGGGGGGAATAGCGACAACCTAGCTCTGAGAGACGACAACAGCTCCGTACACGTCAGTAGTTGGTGCGCGACTGCGTGTCTGGCTGCTGCACACACACATGACCACTCCTTCTGTATGTCTTTTGCTGGTATTTGTATATCTATAAAGACCTCTCAATGGTGCTGGACTTAGGCGTCATAATCTGAGCTATGCTCCCGTTACTATATGTATTCCTTTTATAATAAACAAAATAAGAAATATAGAAGAATGTTCGTGAGCGGTGTTGAGAGGAGACCATATACTGTTCACCAGCCTTACGTATACAAGGGGTGTGGGGGCGGGTCGTCAACACAGCTCAATAAACAATCAACAGTGGCAGTTAATTGTCAGAAGCCTTTCAAGTGACCAGTTTCAAGGTGAGGCAATGGTGGTCATGAGGGCTGTTCCTTGTACCTCGCTAGTTAGCCCAGAGTTGAACGAGACGGAGCTCAGTAATATACCTTTGTCGTGTGTAATGGCTGGATCATCTCTGCCACGTGAAGCAATCTACAAATCAACAGTTATGGAGTCAGGATTCGTATATGACTACAAATAATTAGATAAATTATCGTTGTTAGATTGGGCAGGTGTCCGCCTGACATGGGGCCCTTGTCTTTCGAGAGGCCGTTCTCAGAAAGTCTGTTTACTGTACACTTATGTTATTGTTAGAGTCACCAGCAGGTCTCCTCGTAGCAGTTATCTACTGTCGTTGTCACACTAGTGAGCTTTTCACATACCTATTGTTTGTTGTCGTGGTTAGATTTTCTAGGTTTACGTCCTACATCTAGAGTGTGGACGGCCCGTTCTCTGATCTTGCCTAACAGGCTATTTCTTGTTTACATATTCGTCAGGTCCTTGCGTGGATCGGGCCGTTATCATACGGCCTCCGTAACACGTAAGCATGTTTTATTATCTCTGAATTTACAGCTGGCAACAGGTAAAGTTCGTTAAACCAGAATCTGTACCGTACGGAAAAGCAAACAAATAACAAGATTTGCAAGATGATAACAGTCGATATTAGCCATCAGCAGGTAAAGTCATCAAGCCGCACCATACATACGTCAGACAGTAACATCAGTTGTATAACAGGATGTATATATGTTGTTGGATTTAAGGGCTATCACCTAAAGGTCATGAAGCCAAAATGTGAACCATAACCACTTACAGCTGGAGTCCGGGAACACCTTTCATATTATGTCTCAAACAGAATAAAGTAGTCAGTTTCAGTTAAGTATTCTGCACTTCAACTGATTGATGCTATGGTAAGGATGAAAAGAATTACAAACAATGAATACTCATTGTAAGGACCACATCAAGGATGAAACATATATAACTAGAAGTGTTAAGGAAACAAAGATAGTGAAATACCTTTACCCGGGATCAGTTGCACCTGTGGCAGTGGACACAGCTTTGTAATGCTTGATCACTTACAACTGATAAACTTTAATACAAAAGTGTTAGGTATTGTCCCTCGGAAGAATGTTTTCCAAATATCTACAGAAGACATATCTGTGTTAAATCGACGCCATTTCTAGGAAATATCTTTACCCGGGACGTGTAGCACCTGTGTGGATGGACACAACTTTGTAATGCATGATCCATTACACGAAATGAACTTCACTAACGAAGACCTATGCAACGGCTCGCTGGAGAACATTCAACAAATCTCTATACCGAGTTTTTATTATAGATACAAGACATTTGTTGAAAGTGAACATAAGATTTATGATAGAAAAGGGACGTAATAGCATATAGTTTGTTACGAAAATGAAGCACTCCTGCCTTAAACTAGTTCTCTTGTGTTATTTTTCTTTTAAATCCCCATAGGAGAAAACGTTCTGTTATTTATGATAATAAAGATTTATGTTTTTATCACCTTTTTGAATTTCTTATGATCTTTACTGATTCTGGCTGACACGCATTGGTTTAAACAACCATTAAAGTTCAACACAATACATAATCCTCATAAACAAATAATCTATCAGAACAACATTATGTTTCATCAGATTCCTTAAGTCTACTGTAACATTTTGAAGTACATAACATATTCACCAGTTTCATCTAGCGCAGCACTCTCTTCACCCCAACATTCTTCTTTTCTGAAATCTCTACAAATCTTCACCTTTCCCTCCACAAGACAATTTTATTATACTTAGTCGCTGTCTTCCGCGTTAGCTCAAGGAAACACACGAAAGAATGGCCCAACCCACCCACATACACATAGATATACATACACGTCCACACACGCACATATACATACCTATACATTTCAACGTATACAAACAAATACATACACAAACATATGCGTATATACCCATGTACATATCCATACCTACTGCCTTTATCCATTCCCATCGCAACTCCGCCATATATGAAAATGACTGCTCAAAATCTTTTTTCACTCCATCCTTCCACCTCCAATTTGGTCTCCCACTTCTCTCATTCCATTTAACTTTGACACATATATCCTCTTTGTCAATCTTTCCTCACTCATTCTCTCCGTGTGACCAAATCATTTTAATACACCTTCTTCTGTTCTCTCAACTATACTCTTTTTATTACCACACATCTCTCTTACCCTTTCATTACATACTCGATCAAACCACCTTACACCACATATTGTCCTCAAACATCTCATTTCCTACACATCCACCCTTCTCCGCAAAACCCTAACTATAGCCCACGCCTCATAACCATAGAACATCGTTGGAACCACTATTCCTTCATACATACTCATTTTTCCTCTTCGAGATAATATTCTTTCCCTCCAACATACACATTCTTCAACGCTCCCGGAACCTTCGCTCTCTCCCCAAACCTATGACTCGCTTCCGCTTCCATCGTTCCATCCGCTATCAAGTCCACTCCCAGATATCTACAACACTTCACTTTCCTCATTTATCTCCATTCAAAGTTACCTTCCAATTAACTTGTCCCTCAACCCCACTGAACTTAATAACCTTGCTCTTATTCACATTTACTCTCAGCTTTTTTCTTTCACACACTTTACCAAACTCAGTCACCAGCTTCAGCAGTTTCTCACCCGAATCAACCGCCAGCGCTGTATCATCAGCGAACAACAACTTACTCGCTTCACAAGCCCTCTCATCCACAACAGACTGCATACTTGCCCCTCTCTCCAAAACTCTTGCATTCACCTCCCTAACTACCCCATCCATAAACAAATTAAACTACCATGGAGACCCCACGCACCTCTTATGCAAACAGACATTCACTAGGAAGCAATCACTTTCCTCTCTTCCTACTTGTACACATGCCTTACATCCTTTGTAAAAACTTTTCACTTCTTCTGGCAAGTTGCCTTCCACAGAGGATCTGTATCCACCCTATCCAATTCCTTCTCCAGATCCATAAATGCTACATACAAGTCCATCTGTATTTCTAAGTATTTCTATAATAATAATAATAATAATAATAATAATAATAATAATAATAATAATAACGAAAAATTATAATAATAATAATGATAATAATAATAACAACAACTTATACTTACATAAGTTGGATTGGATGTGGAACATCTTACTGCAACTGGGGAACTTCTTGGAGAAGGCGCTTTCAGAACGGCTTATCGTGTGAAATGGGACGGTTACGACACCGTACTTAAGGTCGGAAAGACTCTCAGTTTTGCACCTGTGATGTATGAGCTGGAGGCCTATTTTCTGGTAAAAGTCAGTGTAGCCGGAGGAGCCCATCGACTGCTGGCCACCTCTGACGATCCTCCAACTCTTCTCATAACCTTCGTTGGTTCCGACACCCTCGGAGACCTGCTCCTGGATAGAGAACTTTCTTACAAGTACCTAGTCCTCATCGGACTTCAGGTCTGCCTCCATTTCAAAGAGCTACATGCCATTGGTGTCTACCACAATGACCTACACACGGGAAACATCGTGGTCACCATCCCACACGATCTCTCATTCCCGCTCGAGGTCACCTTGATAGATTTTGGCCTTGCCTCATACCATCCATCTGACCTTACTCAATTGCCGGCAGACGACAGGTACCACGTCTTGAAGACTACGAACAGTTGCGCCCTCACTCCCATAACACCAGACTTGGGTGACTTGGGGTACCTCCCTCACGACGTCAAACTCAGCGCAACGCAACAGGAGGCGCCAGAGTCTGTCATCAACGCAGCTCGCCAGGCCGCTCTAGGCCATATTAATGATATAGATGAGATCATTTCTGCATTGACGGAATTCGTCTCAAGTTGTACCACCTCCTCATGACCCAGTCACCACCCGTGGGGGAGTGACAGGGCCATATGGCAGCGCTCGTAAGAGTAGAGAGATGTGGGGGGTTGTCAGGGAGGGACCCCTCTGTACAGTGTGGTGCCTTCAACGTACAGCCCAAAACATGTGACAAGCCTCATCTGAGGACCAGTTTTACCAGGACACTAATAGGGACAATTGGGATATTGTGTATCTCCACCCAAGTGTTCCATGCACTGGAAGAAGGTAGTGTGGGGGGGATGATGAGGACCCGAAGTCGATCCCCTGACCTAGCCTCCAAGTGGCGGGTCTGGTTAACTCTTGAGGACACATTAACTCTCAGAGGCTAACATGGGTCACACAAACACACACACACACACACACACACACACACACACACACACACACACACACACACACACACACACACACACTTGGATTGCTAACATATATCCTTCCTAGGTATCAGAGACAAAATATTATTACTGGAAGATATGCCCAAACATTTATTGACGGAATTAAAACATTTTACAGCAGTCACCTGCATAGTGGTGATGTAGGCAGGCGTGAGAATTATTCTGCTTGTACAGTTTCATTTTATTTATCCCAAGTCACTCTGGCCGAGGCGTGATGATAATCCCTCATAAGACCATTTCTCACGAATCCCTCGCAGACTGATGACTGCAAGTGGATCCACGAAGCGAAATGGAATAATGGCGTTCCAGACGGAGGCGTATATCAAGTTCTCTTCTCATGTTCTGGTACATAAATGCTGGCCTGGAAACACATAAGGAAATTCCTGACCCTACCTGACGGGAGAGACCATCTTAGGTCAGGTGTGAGTGGGGCAGAAGTGACCTGTTTACTGGATTTCCCTGAAATTCGTATTGTCTTCGTCTTATGTTTATTTCCAGTCACTTCAATGGAAACAAATGTTATGTCCAGTAACGTCATATTAAATGGCCGATTGTTCACTTCTACTTCCCAACCTTTGAGAAATATAAAGACAATACAGAAAAATATCTGAAATATTGAAGTGGTGTACCAGCAAAAGAAATCAGCTGCTGCTGTAAGCAACAGTGCCACAATACCACTGTAACCAACAATGCCACAACACCACTCAAACCAACAGTGCCACAACATAACTGTAACCAAAAGTGCCACAACACCACTGTAACCAACAGTGCCACAACATCACTATATCCAAAAGTGCCACAATACCACTGTAACCAAAAGTGCCACAACACCACTGTAACTAATATATTCACACCACCACTATAACCAACAGTGCCACAACTCCACTGTAACTAATAGTGCCACAACATCACTGTAACCAACAGTGCCACAAAACTACTGTAACTAATTGTGCCACAACACCACTGTAACTAACAGTGCCACAAAACCATTGTGGCCAACAGTGACACAACCCCCCTGCAACTAACAGTCCCAAAAAGTCACTGTAACTGAGAGTGCCACAACACCACTGTAACCAACAGTGCCACAACACCACTGTAACCAACAGTGCCACAACAACACTGTAACCAACAGTGCCACAACACCACTGTAACCAACAGTCCCACAACACCACTGTAACTAACAATGCCACAACATTACTGTAACCAACAGTTCCACAACAACAATGTAACTAACAGTGCCACAACACAATTGTAACCAATAGTGCCACAACGCCACTATAACCAATAGTGCCACAACATCACTTTAACCAACAGTGCCACAACACTACTCTAACTAATAGTGCCACAACATCACTGTAACCAATAGTGTCACAACGTCACTGTAACCAAGAGTGCCACAACATCACAGCAAACAACAGTGCCACAACACTACTGTAACCAACAGTGCCACAACATCACTATAACCAACAGTGCTACAACACCACTGTAACCAACAGTGCCACAACACCACTGTAACCAACAGTGGCACAACACCACTGTAACTAACAATACCACAACATTACTGTAACCAACCGTGCCACAACACCACTGTAACTACCAGTGCCACTACACAATTGTAACCAATAGTGCCACAACACCACTATAACCAATAGTGCCACAACATCACTGTAACCCACAGTGCTACAACACTACTCTAACAAATAGTGCCACAACACCACTGTAACCAACAGTGCCACAACATCACTGTAACCAACAGTGCCACAACAACACAGCAACCAACAGTGCCACAACACAACTGTAACCAACATTGCCACAACATCACTGTAACCAACAGTGCCACAACACCACTATAACCAACAGTACAACAACACCACTATAAATAACAGTGCCACAACATCACTGTAACCAACAGTGCCACAACACCACTGCAACTAACAGTGCCACAACACTACTGTAACCAACAGTGCCACAACACTACTACAACCAACAGTGCCACAACTTCACTGTAACCAACAGTGCCTCAACACATCACTGTAACCAACAGTGCCAGAACATCACTGTAACCAACGGTGCCACAACATAAATGTATCCAAGAGTGCCACAACACTACTGTAACTAACAGTACCACATCACTGTAACCAACAGTGCCACAACACCGTTGTAACTAACAGTGCCACAACACCACTGTAACGAACAGTGCCACAACACCACTGTAACCAACAATGCCAACACATCACTGTAACGAACAGTGCCATAACACCACTATAACAAACAGTGCAGCAACACCACTGTAACTATCAGTGCCACAATACTACTGTAACCACCAGTGCCACAACACCACTGTAACCAACAGTGTAAATATATATATATATATATATATATATATATATATATATATATATATATATATATATATATATATATATATATATATATATATATATATATATATATATATATATATATATATATATATATATATCCTTCTCACGTCACCACTACTTGTTATCACCTCCCCATTTACGCCCTTCACTGAAGTTCCCATTTGCTCCCTTGTCTTACGCACCCTATTTACCTCCTTCCAGAACATCTTTTTATTCTCCCTAAAATTTACTGATAGTCTCTCACCCCCAACTCTCATTTGCCCTTTTTTTCACCTCTTGCACCTTTCTCTTGACCTCCTGTCTCTTTCTTTTATACTTCTCCCACTCAATTGCATTTTTTCCCTGCAAAAATCGTCCAAATGCCTCTCTCTTCTCTTTCACTAATACTCTTACTTCTTCATCCTACCACTCACTACCCTTTCTAAACAGCCCACCTCCCACTCTTCTCATGCCACAAGCATCTTTTGCGCAATCCATCACTGATTCCCTAAATACATCCCATTCCTCCCCCACTCCCCTTACTTCCATTGTTCTCACCTTTTTCCATTCTGTACACAGTCTCTCCTGATACTTCTTCACACAGGTCTCCTTCCCAAGCTCACTTACTCTCACCACCTTCTTCACCCCAACATTCACTCTTCTTTTCTGAAAACCCATACTAATCTTCACCTTAGCCTCCACAAGATAATGATCAGACATGAGTATTTTGAAGGTTTGTTGAATGTGTCTGATGACAGAGTGGCAGATATAGGGTGTTTGGGTAGAGGTGGTGTGCAAAGTGAGAGGGTTAGGGAAAATGATTTGGTAAACAGAGAAGAGGTAGTAAAAGCTTTGCGGAAGATGAAAGCCGGCAAGGCAGCAGGTTTGGATGGTATTGCAGTGGAATTTATTAAAAAAGGGGGTGACTGTATTGTTGACTGGTTGGTAAGGTTATTTAATGTATGTATGACTCATGGTGAGGTGCCTGAGGATTGGCGGAATGCGTGCATAGTGCCATTGTACAAAGGCAAAGGGGATAAGAGTGAGTGCTCAAATTACAGAGGTATAAGTTTGTTGAGTATTCCTGGTAAATTATATGGGAGGGTATTGATTGAGAGGGTGAAGGCATGTACAGAGCATCAGATTGGGGAAGAGCAGTGTGGTTTCAGAAGTGGTAGAGGATGTGTGGATCAGGTGTTTGCTTTGAAGAATGTATGTGAGAAATACTTAGAAAAGCAAATGGATTTGTATGTAGCATTTATGGATCTGGAGAAGGCATATGATAGAGTTGATAGAGATGCTCTGTGGAAGGTATTAAGAATATATGGTGTGGGAGGCAAGTTGTTAGAAGCAGTGAAAAGTTTTTATCGAGGATGTAAGGCATGTGTACGTGTAGGAAGAGAGGAAAGTGATTGGTTCTCAGTGAATGTAGGTTTGCGGCAGGGGTGTGTGATGTCTCCATGGTTGTTTAATTTGTTTATGGATGGGGTTGTTAGGGAGGTAAATGCAAGAGTCTTGGAAAGAGGGGCAAGTATGAGGTCTGTTGGGGATGAGACAGCTTGGGAAGTGAGTCAGTTGTTGTTCGCTGATGATACAGCGCTGGTGGCGGATTCATGTGAGAAACTGCAGAAGCTGGTGACGGAGTTTGGTAAAGTGTGTGGAAGAAGAAAGTTAAGAGTAAATGTGAATAAGAGCAAGGTTATTAGGTACAGTAGGGTTGAGGGTCAAGTCAATTGGGAGGTGAGTTTGAATGGAGAAAAACTGGAGGAAGTGAAGTGTTTTAGATATCTGGGAGTGGATCTGTCAGCGGATGGAACCATGGAAGCGGAAGTGGATCATAGGGTGGGGGAGGGGGCGAAAATTTTGGGAGCCTTGAAAAATGTGTGGAAGTCGAGAACATTATCCCGGAAAGCAAAAATGGGTATGTTTGAAGGAATAGTAGTTCCAACAATGTTGTATGGTTGCGAGGCGTGGGCTATGGATAGAGTTGTGCGCAGGAGGATGGATGTGCTGGAAATGAGATGTTTGAGGACAATGTGTGGTGTGAGGTGGTTTGATCGAGTAAGTAACGTAAGGGTAAGAGAGATGTGTGGAAATAAAAAGAGCGTGGTTGAGAGAGCAGAAGAGGGTGTTTTGAAATGGTTTGGGCACATGGAGAGAATGAGTGAGGAAAGATTGACCAAGAGGATATATGTGTCGGAGGTGGAGGGAACGAGGAGAAGAGGGAGACCAAATTGGAGGTGGAAAGATGGAGTGAAAAGGATTTTGTGTGATCGGGGCCTGAACATGCAGGAGGGTGAAAGGAGGGCAAGGAATAGAGTGAATTGGAGCGATGTGGTATACAGGGGTTGACGTGCTGTCAGTGGATTGAATCAAGGCATGTGAAGCGTCCGGGGTAAACCATGGAAAGCTGTGTAGGTATGTATATTTGCGTGTGTGGACGTGTGTATGTACATGTGTATGGGGAGGGTTGGGCCATTTCTTTCGTCTGTTTCCTTGCGCTACCTCGCAAACGCGGGAGACAGCGACAAAGTATAAAAAAAAAAAAAAAAAATATATATATATATATATATATATATATATATATATATATATATATATATATATATATATATATATATATATATATATATATATATATATATATATACATATATATATATATATATATAATTTTTTTTTCTTTGCTTTCTCGCTGTCTCCCGCGTTTGTGAGGTAGCGCAAGGAAACAGACGGAAGAAATGGCCCAACCCACCCCCATACACATGTATATACATACGTCCACACACGCAAATATACATACCTACACAGCTTTCCATGGTTTACCCAAGACGCTTCAAATGCCTTGATTCAATCCACTGACAGCACGTCAACCCCGGTATACCACATCGCTCCAATTCACTCTATTCCTTGCCCTCCTTTCACCCTCCTGCATATTCAGGCCCCGATCACACAAAATCTTTTTCACTCCATCTTTCCACCTCCAATTTGGTCTCCCTCTTCTCCTCGTTCCATCCACCTCCGACACATATATCCTCTTGGTCAATCTTTCCTCACTCATTCTCTCCATGTGCCCAAAGCATTTCAAAACACCCTCTTCTGCTCTCTCAACCACGCTCTTTTTATTTCCACACATCTCTCTTACCCTTACGTTACTTACTCGATCAAACCACCTCACACCACACATTGTCCTCAAACATCTCATTTCCAGCACATCCATCCTCCTGCGCACAACTCTATCCATAGCCCACGCCTCGCAACCATGCAACATTGTTGGAACCACTATTCCTTCAAACATACCCATTTTTGCTTTCCGAGATAATGTTCTCGACTTCCACACATTCTTCAAGGCTCCCAGAATTTTCGCCCCCTCCCCCACCCTATGATCCACTTCCGCTTCCATGGTTCCATCCGCTGCCAGATCCACTCCCAGATATCTAAAACACTTCACTTCCTCCAGTTTTTCTCCATTCAAACTTACCTCCCAATTGACTTGACCCTCAACCCTACTGTACCTAATAACCTTGCTCTTATTCACATTTACTCTTAACTTTCTTGTTTCACACACTTTACCAAACTCAGTCACCAGCTTCTGCAGTTTCTCACATGAATCAGCCACCAGCGCTGTATCATCAGCGAACAGGAACTGACTCACTTCCCAAGCTCTCTCATCCCCAACAGACTTCATACTTGCCCCTCTTTCCAAAACTCTTGCATTCACCTCCCTAACAACCCCATCCATAAACAAATTAAACAACCATGGAGACATCACACACCCCTGCCGTAAACCTACATTCACTGAGAACCAATCACTTTCCTCTCTTCCTACACGTATTCATGCCTTACATCCTCGATAAAAACTTTTCAATGCTTCTAACAACTTGCCTCCCACACCATATATCTTTAATACCTTCCACAGAGCATCTCTATCAACTCTATCATATGCCTTCTCCAGATCCATAAATGCTACATACAAATCCATTTGCTTTTCTAAGTATTTCTCACATACATACATATATATATATATATATATATATATATATATATATATATATATATATATATATATATATATATATATATATATATATATATATATATATATATATATATATATATATATATATATATATATATATATATATATATATTTTTTTTTTTTTTTTTTTTTTTTTTTTCCAAAAGAAGGAACAGAGAATTGGGTCAGGTGAGGGTATTCCCTCAAAGGCCCAGTCCTCTGTTCTTAACGCTACCTCGCTAATGCGGGAAATGGCGAATAGTTTGAAAGAAATATATATATATATATATATATATATATATATATATATATATATATATATATATATATATATATATATATATATATATATATATATATATATATATATATATATATATTATCCCTGGGGATAGGGGAGCAAGAATACTTCCCACGTATTCCCTGCGTGTCGTAGAAGGCGACTAAAAGGGGAGGGAGTGGGGGGCTGGAAATCCTCCCCTCTCGTTTTTTTTTTAGTTTTCCAAAAGAAGGAACAGAGAATTGGGCCAGGTGAGGGTAGTCCCTCATATGCCCAGTCCTCTGTTCTTAACGCTACCTCGCTAATGCGGGAAATGGCGAATAGTTTCAAAGAAGAAGAAAAAAAAAAAAAAATATATATATATATATATATATATATATATATATATATATATATATATATATGGATTTGTATGTAGCATTTATGGATCTGGAGAAGGCATATGATAGAGTTGATAGAGATGCTCTGTGGAAGGTATTAAGAATATATGGTGTGGGAGGCAAGTTGTTAGAAGCAGTGAAAAGTTTTTATCGAGGATGTAAGGCATGTGTACGTGTAGGAAGAGAGGAAAGTGATTGGTTCTCAGTGAATGTAGGTTTGCGGCAGGGGTGTGTGATGTCTCCATGGTTGTTTAATTTGTTTATGGATGGGGTTGTAAAGGAGGTAAATGCAAGAGTCCTGGAAAGAGGGGCAAGTATGAAGTCTGTTGGGGATGAGAGAGCTTGGGAAGTGAGTCAATTGTTGTTCGCTGATGATACAGCGCTGGTGGCTGATTCATGTGAGAAACTGCAGAAGCTGGTGACTGAGTTTGGTAAAGTGTGTGGAAGAAGAAAGTTGAGAGTAAATGTGAATAAGAGCAAGGTTATTAGGTACAGTAGGGGTGAGGGTCAAGTCAAGTGGGAGGTGAGTTTGAATGGAGAAAAACTGGAGGAAGTGAAGTGTTTTAGATATCTGGGAGTGGATCTGTCAGCGGATGGAACCATGGAAGCGGAAGTGGATCATAGGGTGGGGGAGGGGGCGAAAATTTTGGGAGCCTTGAAAAATGTGTGGAAGTCGAGAACAGTATCTCGGAAAGCAAAAATGGGTATGTTTGAGGGAATAGTGGTTCCAACAATGCTGTATGGTTGCGAGGCGTGGGCTATGGATAGAGATGTGCGCAGGAGGATGGATGTGCTGGAAATGAGATGTTTGAGGACAATGTGTGGTGTGAGGTGGTTTGATCGAGTAAGTAACGTAAGGGTAAGAGAGATGTGTGGAAATAAAAAGAGCGTGGTTGAGAGAGCAGAAGAGGGTGTTTTGAAATGGTTTGGGCACATGGAGAGAATGAGTGAGGAGAGATTGACCAAGAGGATATATGTGTCGGAGGTGGAGGGAACGAGGAGAAGAGGGAGACCAAATTGGAGGTGGAAAGATGGAGTGAAAAAGATTTTGTGTGATCGGGGCCTGAACATGCAGGAGGGTGAAAGGAGGGCAAGAAATAGAGTGAATTGGAGTCATGTGGTATACAGGGGTTGACGTGCTGTCAGTGGATTGAAGCAAGGCATGTGAAGCGTCTGGGGTAAACCATGGAAAGCTGTGTAGGTATGTATATTTGCGTGTGTGGACGTGTGTATGTACATGTGTATGGGGGGGGGGGGGTTGGGCCATTTCTTTCGTCTGTTTCCTTGCGCTACCTCGCAAACGCGGGAGACAGCGACAAAGTATAAAAAAAAAAAAAAAAAAAAAAAAAAAAAAAAAAAAAAATATATATATATATATATATATATATATATATATATATATATATATATATATATATATATATATATATATATATATATATATATATATATATTCCTACAAGTCCACGGGGAAAATGAAACACGAAAAGTTCCCAAGTGCACTTGCGTGTAAAAATCACTTCATCATGGGAGACACAAGAGAGGAATATTACAGTCAGTTGATATACATCGAAGAGACGAAGCTAAGACGCCATTTGGTAAACATGTGATTGTCGAAAACATACAACGAGCGTTCATAAACTTATCATTTTACAAATGTTATCAACAATAAAGTTATCTAATTTGTACAGACCATCACTAATATTAAGATTATAATTCTTTGTGTATTTAATAATAGAAGATTCAATGATATTTCTCTTGGTAATAGAGTTAGAGTTAACAACTGAGATGGCGTTATTCCAGTCAATACAATGATCATAGTTTTTAACATGATTAAAGAAGGCATTTGATTCTTGTCCCGTTCTTATACTATATTTATGTTGCTTACGTCTAACAGAAAGATCCTTACCAGTCTGACCAACATAAAATTTTATCACAGTTTCCACAAGGAACTTTATAGATGCAACAAAGAGAATTTTCTGGTGAATTCCTGATTAAGATATTCTTTATAGTATTATTGTTGCTAAAGGCAACATTTACATTAAATGGTTTAAGCAACATGGGAAGCAAAGTGAAATTATTATGAAAAGGGAGAACTCTAAGATTCTTGGTGTCAATGGGAGGTTTGGGCTCAACTCTATAAAATGATTTCTTTGCTAACTTAGGGGATTTATCGATGAAAGATCTAGGATACTTTAACTTAGATCCAATAGAATATATCTTCTCAAACTCATCATCAATAAAGTCTGGACTGCAAATACGTAATGCCCTTAGGAACATAGATTGAAATGATGATAATTTAACTTTGTCATGTTGAGATAAGTAATAATGGATATATGAGCATACATTGGTAGGTTTTCTGTATATGCTAAACTTAAACTTGTTTCCTTGTCTATGGATCATGCAATCTAAAAATGGTAACATACCATTACTTTCATTTTCTACAGTAAATTTGATGGAAGGTACTAAATTGTTAAGTAAGGGGAGAGATATTTGTAAATCTTGATTTGTTGACCAAACACAAAGAACATCATCTACATACCTAAACCAAATTGCATAAGAAGGTAAGATATACTTTAGTAATTTTGTTTCAAAAAATTCCATATAAAGATTACTTAGTAGAGGTGAAAGAGGGTTACCCATTGCCATGCCAAATTTTTGAGCATAATAATCTCCATTAAATTGAAATACACAGTCTTTTATACACAATTTTATTAGTTCAATGAAATTAGACTTTGAAACAGGTAAATGAATATCATTCAAGACATCAAATAAATATTCTAAAAGGTCATCAAGTGGAACTTTAGTGAAAAGTGAGGAAACATCAAAATTAAGTAGTTTTAAATCAAGATTAATATTGCTATGTTTAGCTTGTTGACTAAATCTACATTGTTCATGATATTAGAATTTGATACCTTACCTACTAAAGGGCTTAATAAGGAAGCTAACCATTTTGATAATTTATGTGAAGGAGGCTACTGAACTCACGATAGGTCTTGCTGGAAAATTTTCTTTATGTGTTTTGATAAGTCCATACATATATGGCAATGAAGGAGACAAAGATGACAAATGTTTGATAAGAGAAATGTTGCATTTCAACAACAACCTCATTTCTTTATTGAATTGAGAATGAACTGCTTCTAAGGGATTTTTACTAAGTTTAGAATATGTTGTGCTATCATTTAGATCATTTATTTTAGATAAAAAGTTACTTTTGTCTAAAATCACAACAGTGTTAGCCTTGGTATGTTGGTGTTGGTATGGCAATGGATAACACTCTTTCATCTGTACTAAGTAATCTTTATATGGATTTTTTTGAAACAAAACTACTAAAGGATATCTTACTTTATAATGCAATTTCGTTTAGGTATGTAGATGATGTTCTTTGTGTTTGGCCAACATATGAAAATTTACAAATATTTCTCCCCTTACTTAACAATTTAGTACCTTCCATCAAATTTACTGTAGGAAATGAAAATGATGGTTTTTTTTTTTTTTTTTTTATACTTTGTCCCTGTCTCCCGCGTTTGCGAGGTAGCGCAAGGAAACAGACGAAAGAAATGGCCCAACCCCCCCCATACACATGTACATACACACGTCCACACACGGAAATATACATACCTACAGAGCTTTCCATGGTTTACCCCGGACGCTTCACATGCCTTGATTCAATCCACTGACAGCACGTCAACCCCTGTATACCACATCGCTCCAATTCACTCTATTCCTTGCCCTCCTTTCACCCTCCTGCATGTTCAGGCCCCGATCACACAAAATCCTTTTCACTCCATCTTTCCACCTCCAATTTGGTCTCCCTCTTCTCCTCGTTCCCTCCACCTCCGACACATATATCCTCTTGGTCAATCTTTCCTCACTCATTTTCTCCATGTGCCCAAACCATTTCAAAACACCCTCTTCTGCTCTCTCAACCACGCTCTTTTTATTTCCACACATCTCTCTTACCCTTACGTTACTTACTCGATCAAACCACCTCACACCACACATTGTCCTCAAACATCTCATTTCCAGCACATCCATCCTCCTGCGCACAACTCTATCCATAGCCCACGCCTCGCAACCATACAACATTGTTGGAACTACTATTCCTTCAAACATACCCATTTTTGCTTTCCGGGATAATGTTCTCGACTTCCACACATTTTTCAAGGCTCCCCAAAATTTTTGCCCCCTCCCCCACCCTATGATCCACTTCCGCTTCCATGGTTCCATCCGCTGACAGATCCACTCCCAGATATCTAAAACACTTCACTTCCTCCAGTTTTTCACCATTCAAACTCACCTCCCAATTGACTTGACCCTCAACCCTACTGTACCTAATAACCTTGCTCTTATTCACATTTACTCTTAACTTTCTTCTTCCACACACTTTACCAAACTCCGTCACCAGCTTCTGCAGTTTCTCACATGAATCCGCCACCAGCGCTGTATCATCAGCGAACAACAACTGACTCACTTCCCAAGCTGTCTCATCCCCAACAGACTTCATACTTGCCCCTCTTTCCAAGACTCTTGCATTTACCTCCCTAACAACCCCATCCATAAACAAATTAAACAACCATGGAGACATCACACACCCCTGCCGCAAACCTACATTCACTGAGAACCAATCACTTTCCTCTCTTCCTACACGTACACATGCCTTACATCCTCGATAAAAACTTTTCACTGCTTCTAACAACTTGCCTCCCACACCATATATTCTTAATACCTTCCACAGAGCATCTCTATCAACTCTATCATATGCCTTCTCCAGATCCATAAATGCTACATACAAATCCATTTGCTTTTCTAAGTATTTCTCACATACATTCTTCAAAGCAAACACCTGATCCACACATCCTCTACCACTTCTGAAACCACACTGCTCTTCCCCAATCTGATGCTCTGTACATGCCTTCACCCTCTCAATCAATACCCTCCCATATAATTTACCAGGAATACTCAACAAACTTATACCTCTGTAATTTGAGCACTCACTCTTATCCCCTTTGCCTTTGTACAATGGCACTATGCACGCATTCCGCCAATCCTCAGGCACCTCACCATGAGTCATACATACATTAAATAACCTTACCAACCAGTCAACAATACAGTCACCCCCTTTTTTAATAAATTCCACTGCAATACCATCCAAACCTGCTGCCTTGCCGGCTTTCATCTTCCGCAAAGCTTTTACTACCTCTTCTCTGTTTACCAAATCATTTTCCCTAACCCTCTCACTTTGCACACCACCTCGACCCAAAAACCCTATATCTGCCACTCTGTCATCAGACACATTCAACAAACCTTCAAAATACTCATTCCATCTCCTTCTCACATCACCACTACTTGTTATCACCTCCCCATTTACGCCCTTCACTGAAGTTCCCATTTGCTCCCTTGTCTTACGCACCCTATTTACCTCCTTCCAGAACATCTTTTTATTCTCCCTAAAATTTACTGATAGTCTCTCACCCCAACTCTCATTTGCCCTTTTTTTCACCTCTTGCACCTTTCTCTTGACCTCCTGTCTCTTTCTTTTATACTTCTCCCACTCAGTTGCATTTTTTCCCTGCAAAAATCGTCCAAATGCCTCTCTCTTCTCTTTCACTAATACTCTTACTTCTTCATCCCACCACTCACTACCCTTTCTAAACAGCCCACCTCCCACTCTTCTCATGCCACAAGCATCTTTTGCGCAATCCATCACTGATTCCCTAAATACATCCCATTCCTCCCCCACTCCCCTTACTTCCATTGTTCTCACCTTTTTCCATTCTGTACACAGTCTCTCCTGATACTTCTTCACACAGGTCTCCTTCCCAAGCTCACTTACTCTCACCACCTTCTTCACCCCAACATTCACTCTTCTTTTCTGAAAACCCATACTAATCTTCACCTTAGCCTCCACAAGATAATGATCAGACATCCCTCCAGTTGCACCTCTCAGCACATTGACATCCAAAAGTCTCTCTTTCGCACGCCTGTCAATTAACACGTAATCCAATAACGCTCTCTGGCCATCTCTCCTACTTACATAAGTATACTTATGTATATCTCGCTTTTTAAACCAGGTATTCCCAATCATCAGTCCTTTTTCAGCACATAAATCTACAAGCTCTTCACCATTTCCATTTACAACACTGAACACCCCATGCATACCAATTATTCCCTCAACTGCCACATTACTCACCTTTGCATTCAAATCACCCATCACTATAACCCGGTCTCGTGCATCAAAACCGCTAACACACTCATTTAGCTGCTCCCAAAACACTTGCCTCTCATGATCTTTCTTCTCATGCCCAGGTGCATATGCACCAATAATCACCCACCTCTCTCCATCAACTTTCAATTTTACCCATATTAATCGAGAATTTACTTTCTTACATTCTATCACATACTCCCACATCTCCTGTTTCAGGAGTATTGCTACTCCTTCCCTTGCTCTTGTCCTCTCACTAACCCCTGACTTCACTCCCCAGACATTTCCAAACCACTCTTCCCCTTTACCCTTGAGCTTCGTTTCACTCAGAGCCAAAACATCCAGGTTCCTTTCCTCAAACATACTACCTATCTCTCCTTTTTTCACATCTTGGTTACATCCACACACATTTAGGCACCCCACTCTGAGCCTTCGAGGAGGATGAGCACTCCCCGCGTGACTCCTTCTTCTGTTTCCCATTTTAGAAAGTTAATACAAGGAGGGGAGGATTTCCGGCCCCCCGCTCCCGTCCCCTCTAGTCGCTTTCTACGACACGCGAGGAATACGTGGGAAGTATTCTTTCACCCCTATCCCCAGGGATAATATACATATATATATACACACACACACACACACACACACACACACACACACGCACACACACACACACACACACACACACATACATATATATACATATGAAAAATGTAAGAAACAATTTAGAAAACAAACTTTTAGCTTGAAATGAATGAAAAAAAATGAAAAAAATGAACGTCACATAATGGTTCAACCTCTGGCTATGGAAAAGGAAATGTACAATTTATTCACACAAACGTCAATAGCAGTTCTCATCAATTTCACCACTGAATCAATAAGCTTCAATGTCTAAGCTACATTTTTCTCCAACTTCACTATTTTCTTGTCAAAACACCAAGTATGAAAACTATCACTCCAGTAACACAACTATAAACACTTACTTCCCCTTTAGAAAGTTCTGGGGAAGTCTGTCTCGATACACTGCGGCGAGGCGACGCGACGCTGACACAATCACTGTCACAATATCACTTCTGCCTCCTTCCAAGCGTTGTTTCAGGGAATAATTCCGGGTTGCTGAAGTGCCGCATAGGCTGGCACGATAGCCCGGGCCACATCGAAGACGTTATGAGCCCGGCCGTTGTCCACAGATTCGAACGCATCTCCAAAGGCACTCAGCATCACGCCAGTGTCCACAGGGAGCGGGCATGAATCAAAGCCCCTGAAGAAGTGGTAGAAAACGGGAGCGATGAACGAGTGACCACGGAGCACAGATCGGAAAGATGAAGTCCAAAGCGGGCTCTGCCTGCTTGTGTTTACGCCGCGAGGTTGTTTGACCGACTTACAACCCCGTCGCACAACACGGGGTGCATCCTTACCCTGCTACTGATTGCAGCGCAGCCTTAGACGCTTCAGAAACCCCCTGAAGCTAAGTCTGGCGTCCAGTTCTCCTGCAGTGGTGGGGGGAGACAGACCTGTTCTTTTCACGTTCCAGTGTTCTAAAATCATCAAACACACGAGTTCGAGGTCTCACACACGTCTCGCAACGTCTCATACGCCTTCTATCCTCCTAGAACTTGAAGCGGTGGGTGATGAGCTGCTTGACGTCCACCAGCTCCGTGGCGACCATGTCAACAGCTGTTGGGTAGTAGCTGGTATGTTACCATTTTTAGATTGCATTATCCATAGACAAGGAAACAAGTTTAAGTTTAGCATATACAGAAAACCCATCAATGTATGCTCATATATCCATTATTACTCATCTCAACATGACAAAGTTAAATTATCATCATTTCAATCTATGTTCCTAAGGGCATTAAGTATTTGCAGTCCAGAGTTTATTGATGTTGAGTTTGAGATGATATATTTTATTGGATCTAAGTTAAAATAAACTAGATCTTTCATTGATAAATCCCTTAAGTTAGCAAAGAAATGATTTTATAGATTTGAGCCCAAACCTCCCATTGACACCAAGAATCTTTTAGTTCTCCCTTTTAATAATAATTTCACTTTGCTTCCCATGTTGCTTAAATCCTTTAATGTAAATGTTGCCTTTAGCAACAATAAAACTATAAAGAACATCTTAACAGAAATTCACCAGAAAATTCTCTTGGTTGCATCTATAAAGTTCCTTGTGGAAACTGTTATAAATTCTATGTTGGTCAGACTGGTAAGGATATTTCTGTTAGACTTAAGCAACAAAAACATAGTATAAGAACGGGACAAAAATCAAATGACTTGTTTAATCATGTTAAAAACTATGATTATTGTATTGACTGGAGTAACGCCATCTCAGTTGTTAACTCTAACTCTATTACCAAGAGAAATATCAATGAATCTTCTATTATTAGATACACAAAGAATCATAATCCTAATATTAGTGATGGTCTGTACAAATTAGATAACTTTATTGTTGATAAGATTTGCAAAATGATAAGTTTATGAAGGCTCGTTGTATGTTTTGGACAATCACATGTTTACCAAATGGCGTCCTAGCTTCGTCTCCTCGATGTATATCAACTGACTGTTATATTTCTCTCTTGTGTCTCCCCTGATGATGTGATTATTATACAAAAGTGCACTTGGGAACTTTTCGTGCTTCATTTTCCCCGTGGACTGATAGGAATATATATATATATATATATATATATATATATATATATATATATATATATATATATATATATATATATATATATATATATATATATATATATTGTGCTGTCAGTGGATTGAATCAAGGCATGTGAAGCGTCTGGGGTAAACCATGGAAAGCTGTGTAGGTATGTATATTTCCGTGTGTGGACGTATGTATATACATGTGTATGGGGGGGGTTGGGCCATTTCTTTCGTCTGTTTCCTTGCGCTACCTCGCAAACGCGGGAGACAGCGACAAAGTATAAAAAAAAAAATACATATATATATATATATATATATATATATATATATATATATATATATATATATATATATATATATATATATGTTGGAGAGGATCATAATTTTGCGCGTGATCAAGATATTCCTATGAGTCCACGGGGAAAATGAAAGAAAAAGTTCCCAAGTGCACTTTCGTGTAATAATCACATCATCATGGGAGACACAAGAGAGAAATATAACAGTCAGTTGATATACATAAAACAGACGAAGCTAGGAAGCCATTTGGTAAACATGTGATTGTCCCAAACATACAACGAGCCTTCATAAACTTATCATGTTACAAATCTTATCAACAATAAAGTTATCTGATTTGTACAGACCATCACTAATATTAAGATTATAATTCTTTGTACATTTAATAATAGAAGATTCAATGATATTTCTCTTGGTAATAGAGTTGGAGTTAACAACTGTGATGGCGTTACTCCAGTCAATACAATGATCATAATTTTTAACATGATTAAACAAGGCATTTGATTCTTGTCCCTTTCTTATACAATATTCATGTTGCTTAAGTCTAACAGAAAGATCCTTACCAGTCTGACCAACATAAAATTTATCACAGTTTCCACAAGAAACATTATAGATTCAACCAAGAGAATTTTCTGGTGAATTCCTGATTAAGATATTCTTTACAGTATTATAGTTGCTAAAGGCAACATTTACATTAAAGGATTTAAGCCACATGGGAAGCAAAATGAAATTATTATTAAAAGGGAGAACTAAAAGATTCTTGGTGTCCATGGGAGGTTTGGGTTCCAATCTATAAAGTGATTTCTTTGCTAACTTAAGGGATTTATCAATGAAAGATCTAGGGTACTTTAACTTGGATCCAATAGAATATATCTTCTCAAACTCATAATCAATAAACTCTGGACTGCAAATGCGCAATGCCCTTAGGAACATAGATTGAAATGATGATAATTTAACTCTATGTTGAGATGAGCAATAATGGATATATGAGCCTACATTGGTGGGTGTTCTGTATATGCTAAACTTAAACTTGTTTCCTTGTCTATGGATCATGCAATATAAAAATGGTAATATATCATTATTTTCATTTTCTACAATAAATTTGATGGAAGGTACTAAATTGTTAAGTAAGGGGAGAAATACTGTTGTGATTTTAGACAAAACTAACTATTTATCTAAAATAAATGATCTTCTAAATGATAACACAATATATTCTAAACTTAGTAAAAGTCCCTTAGAAGCAGTTAATTCTCAATTCAATAAAGAAATGAAGTTGTTGTTGAAAGGTAACATTTCTCTTATCAAACATTTGTCATCTTGGTCCCCTTCATTGCCATATATGCATGGATTTATCAGAACACATAAACAAAATTTTCCAGCAAGACCTATAGTGAGTTCAGTAGCCTCCTTCACATAAATTATCAAGATGGTTAGTTTCCTTATTAAGCTCTTTAGTGGGTAAGGTATCAAATTCTAATATCATGAACAATGTAGATTTAGTCAAAGAGCAAAAGAATATCAATATTAATTTTGTTTTCAAACTAGTTAGCTTTAATGTATCCTCACTTTTCACTAAAGTTCCAGTTGATGACCTTTTAGAATATTTATTTGATGTCGAATGATATTCATTTACCTGTTTCAAAGTCTAATTTCAGCGAACTGATAAAATTGTGTATAAAAGACTGTGTATTTCAATTTAATGGAGATTATTATGCTCAAAAATTTGGTATGGCAATGGGTAACCCTCTTTCACCTCTACTAAGTAATCTTTATATGGAATTTTTTGAAAGAAAATTACTAAAGTATATCTTACCTTATTATGCAATTTGGTTTAGGTATGTAGATGATGTTCTTTGTGTTTGGCCAACAAATGAAAATTTACAAATATTTCTCCCCTTACTTAACAATTTAGTACCTTCCATCAAATTTACTGTAGAAAATGAAAATAATGGTATTTTACCATTTTTAGATTGCATGATCCATAGACAAGGAAACAAGTTTAAGTTTAGCATATACAGAAAACCCACCAATGTATGCTCATATATCCATTATTACTCATCTCAACATGACAGAGTTAAATTATCATCATTCCAATCTATTCCAATTCCAATATATATATATATATATATATATATATATATATATATATATATATATATATATATATATATATATATATATATATATATATATATATATATATATATATATATATATATATATATGTATATATATATATATATATATATATATATATATATATATATATATATATATATATATATATATACATATATATAAATATATATATATATATATATATATATATATATATATATATATATATATATATATATATATATATATATATATATATATATATATATATATATATATATATATATATATATATATATATATATATCAACTCTATCATATGCCTTCTCCAGATCCATAAATGCTACATACAAATCCATTTCCTTTTCTAAGTCTTTCTCACATACATTCTTCAAAGCAAACACCTGATCCACACATCCTCTACCACTTCTGAAACCACACTGCTCTTCCCCAATCTGATGCTCTGTACATGCCTTCACCCTCTCAGTCAATACCCTCCCGTATAATTTACCAGGAATACTCAACAAACTTATACCTCTGTAATTTGAGCACTCACTCTTATCCCCTTTGCCTTTGTACAATGGCACTATGCACGCATTCCGCCAATCCTCAGGCACCTCACCATGAGTCATATATACATTAAATAACCTTACCAACCAGTCAACAATACAGTCACCCACTTTTTTAATAAATTCCACTGCAATACCATCCAAACCTGCTGCCTTGCCGGCTTTCATCTTCCGCAAAGCTTTCACTACCTCTTCTCCGTTTACCAAATCATTTTCCCTAACCCTCTCACTTTGCACACCACTTCGACCAAAACACCCTATATCTGCCACTCTATCATCAAACACATTCAGCAAACCTTCAAAATACTCACTCCATCTCCTTCTCACATCACCACTACTTGTTATCACCTCCCCATTTGCGCCCTTCACTGAAGTTCCCATTTGCTTCCTTGTCTTACGCACTTTATTTACCTCCTTCCAGAACATCTTTTTATTCTCCCTAAAATTTAATGATACTCTCTCACCCCAACTCTCATTTGATAGAGATGCTCTGTGGAAGGTATTAAGAATATATGGTGTGGGAGGAAAGTTGTTAGAAGCAGTGAAAAGTTTTTATCGAGGATGTAAGGCATGTGTACGTGTAGGAAGAGAGGAAAGTGATTGGTTCTCAGTGAATGTAGGTTTGCGGCAGGGGTGTGTGATGTCTCCATGGTTGTTTAATTTGTTTATGGATGGGGTTGTTAGGGAGGTAAATGCAAGAGTTTTGGAAAGAGGGGCAAGTATGAAGTCTGTTGGGGATGAGAGAGCTTGGGAAGTGAGTCAGTTGTTGTTCGCTGATGATACAGCGCTGGTGGCTGATTCATGTGAGAAACTGCAGAAGCTGGTGACTGAGTTTGGTAAAGTGTGTGGAAGAAGAAAGTTAAGGGTAAATGTGAATAAGAGCAAGGTTATTAGGTACAGTAGGGTTGAGGGTCAAGTCAATTGGGAGGTGAGTTTGAATGGAGAAAAACTGGAGGCTCTGAGGTGTTTTAGATATCTGGGAGTGGATCTGGCAGCGGATGGAACCATGGAAGCGGAAGTGGATCATAGGGTGGGGGAGGGGGCGAAAATTCTGGGGGCCTTGAAGAATGTGTGGAAGTCGAGAACATTATCTGGGAAAGCAAAAATGGGTATGTTTGAAGGAATAGTGGTTCCAACAATGTTGTATGGTTGCGAGGCGTGGGCTATGGATAGAGTTGTGCGCAGGAGGATGGATTTGCTGGAAATGCGATGTTTGAGGACAATGTGTGGTGTGAGGTGGTTTGATCGAGTGAGTAACGTAAGGGTAAGAGAGATGTGTGGAAATAAAAAGAGCGTGGTTGAGAGAGCAGAAGAGGGTGTTTTGAAGTGGTTTGGTCACATGGAGAGGATGAGTGAGGAAAGATTGACCAAGAGGATATATGTGTCGGAGGTGGAGGGAGCAAGGAGAAGAGGGAGACCAAATTGGAGGTGGAAAGATGGAGTGAAAAAGATTTTGTGTGATCGGGGCCTGAACATGCAGGAGGGTGAAAGGAGGGCAAGGAATAGAGTGAATTGGAGCGATATGGTATACCGGGGTTGACGTGCTGTCAGTGGATTGAATCAAGGCATGCGAAGCGTCTGGGGTAAACCATGGAAAGCTGTGTAGGTATGTATATTTGCGTGTGTGGACGTATGTATATACATGTGTATGGGGGGGGGGTTGGGCCATTCTTTCGTCTGTTTCCTTGCGCTACCTCGCAAACGCGGGAGACAGCGACAAAGTATAAAAAAAAAAAAAAAAAATATATACATATATATATATATATATATATATATATATATATATATATATATATATATATATATATATATATATATATATATATATATATATATATATATATATATATATACATATATATATATATATATATATATATATATGTATTGCAATGTGTCCACGGGAAAATGAAACACGATAATTGTGTATAAAAGACTGTGTATTTCAATTCAATGGAGATTATCATGCTCAGAAATTTGATATGGCAATGGGTAACGCTCTATCGCCTGTGCTAAGTAATCTTTATCTGAATTTTTTTGAAACAAAATTACTAAAGGATATCTTACCTTCTAATGCAATGTGGTTTAGGTATGTAGATGATAGTTTTTGTGTTTGGCCAACAAATGAAAACTTACAAATATTTCTCCCCTTACTTAACAATTTAGTACCTTCAATCAAATTAACTGGAGAAAATGAAAATTATGGTATGTTACCATTTTTAGATTGCATGACCCAAAGGCAAGGAAACAAGTTTAAAGTTTAGCATATACAGAAAACTTACCAATGTATGCTCATATATATCATTATTACTCATCTCAACATGACAGAGTTAAAGTATCATTTCAATTAATGTTCATTAGGGTTATTACGTATTTGCAGTCCATAGTTTATTGAGGATGAGTTTGAGAAAGTATATTCCATTGGATCTAAATAAAAGTACCCTAGATCTTTCATTGATGAATCCCTTAAGTTAACAAAGAAATCATTTTGTAGAGTTGAGCTCAAACCTCCCATTGACACAAAGAAACTTTTAGTTCTCCCTTTTAATGATAATTTGACTTTACTTCTCATGTTGCTTAAATTCTTTAATGTAAATGTTGCCTTCAGCAACAATAATACTATAAAAAATATCTTAATCAGGAATTCACCAAAAGAAATTCTCATGGATGCATCTATAAAGTGCCAAGTGGATATTGTGATAAATTTTATTTTGGGCAGACTAGCAAGAATCTTTCTCTTAGTCATAAGCAACAAGAATCAAATGGCTTGTTTGATCACAGTAAAAGCTATGATCATTGAATTGACTGGAGTAATACCATCTCAGTTAGTAACTATAACTCTATTACCACTAAATACACAAAAAAATATGTTGTTAACATTAGTGAAGGTCTATAAAAATTAGATAACTTTATTGGAGAAAAATTTGTATAATGATAAGTTTATGAACGTTCGTAGTATACCTTGGACAATCGCATGTTTAGCAAAAGTCGTCATACCTTCGTCTCGTCGATGTATATCAACTGACTTATATTTCTCTCTTGTGTCTCCTCTGATGATGTGGTTTTTACACGAAAGTGCACTTGGGAACTTATAGTGTTTCATTTCCCCGTGGACTCATTGGAATATCTTGATTACGTGCAAAATAGTGATCGTTTCCAATATATATATATATATATATATATATATATATATATATATATATATATATATATATATATATATATATATATATATATATATTATCAATGGGTATAGGGGAGGAAGAATAGTTCCCATGCATTCCCTGCGTGTCGTAGAAGGCGACTGAAAGGGAAGGGAGCGGGGGGTTGGAAATCTTCCCCTCTCAATTTTTCATTATTCCAAAAAAAGGAACAGGGAAGGGGGCCATGTGAGGATACCTCACTAATGTGATGATACCTCGCTAATGCGGGAAATGGCGAATAGTATAAAAGAGAAATAAATGAATATATATATATATATATATATATATATATATATATATATATATATATATATATATATATATATATATATATATATATATATATATATATATATATATGTAGTATATATATATGTATATATATATATATATATATATATATATATATATATATATATATATATATATATATATATATATATATATATATATATATATATATATATATATATATATATATATATATATATATATATATATATATATATATATATATATATATTTATATATATATATATATATATATATATATATATATATATATATATATATATATATATATATATATATATATATATATATATATATATATATATATATATATATATATATATATATATATATATATATATATATATATATATATATATATATATATATATATATATATATATATATATATATATATATATATATATCGAGGGTAAAGGGGAAGAGTGGTTTGAGAATGTCTTGGGAGTAAAGTCAGGGGTTAGTGAGAGGACAAGAGCAAGGGAAGGAGTAGCACTACTCCTGAAACATGAGCTGTGGGAGTATGTGATAGAATGTAAGAAAGTAAATTTCGATTAATATGGGTAAAACTGACAGTTGATGGAGAGAGATGGGTGATTATTGGTGCATATGCACCTGGGCATGAGAGGAAAGATCATGAGAGGCAAGTGTTTTGGGAGCAGCTGAATGATTGTGTTAGTGGTTTTGATGCACACGACCGGGTTGTAATGATCGGTGATTTGAATGCAAAGGTGAGTAATGTGGCAGATGAGGGAATAATTGGTATACATGGGGTGTTCAGTGTCGTAAATGGAAATGGTGAAGAGCTTGTAGATTTATTTGCTGAAAAAGGAATGGTGATTGGGAATACCTGGTTTAAAAAGCGAGATATACATAAGTATGCGTATGTAAGTAGGAGAGATGGCTAGAGAGCGTTATTGGATTACGTGTTAAATGACAGGCGCGTGAAAGAGAGACTTTTGGATGTTAATGTGCTGAGATGTGCAACTAGTCGGATGTCTGATCATTATCTTGTGGAGGCGGAGGTGAAGATTTGAATGAGTTTTCAGAAAAGAAGAGAGAATGTTAGAGTGAAGAGGGTGATGAGAGTAAGTGAACTTGGGAAGGAGACATGTGTGAGGAAGTACCAGGAGAGACTGAGTATAGAATGGAAAAAGGTGAGAACAAAGGAGGTAAGGGGAGTGGGGGAAGAATGGGATGCATTTAGGGAAGCAGTGATGGCTTGCGCAAAAGATGCTTGTGGCATGAGAAGCGTGGGAGGTGGGTTGATTAGAAAGGATAGTGAGTGGTGGGATGAAGAAGTAAGATTATCAGTGAAAGAGAAGAGAGAGGCATTCGGACGATTTTTGCAGGGAAAAAATCCAAATGAGTGGGAGTTGTATGAAAGAAAGAGGCAGGAGGTCAAGAGAAAGGTGCAAGATGTGAAAAAGAGGGCAAATGAGAGTTGGGATGAGAGAGTATCATTAAATTTTAGGGAAAATAAAAAGATGTTCTAGAAGGAGGTAAATAAAGTGCGTAAGACAAGGGAGCAAATGGGAACTTCAGTGAATGGGGCTAATGGGGAGGTGACAACAAGTAGTGGTGATGTGAGAAGGAGATGGAGTGAGTATTGTGAAGGTTTGTTGAATGTGTTTGATGATAGAGTGGCAGATATAGGGTGTTTTGATCGACGTGGTGTGCAAAGTGAGAGAGTTAGGGAAAATGATTTGGTAAACTGAGAGGAGTTAGTAAAAGCTTTGCGGAAGATGAAAGCCGGCAAGGCAGTAGGCTTGGATGGTGTTGCAGTGGAATTTATTAAAAAAAGGGTGACTGTATTGTTAACTGGTTGGTAAGGATATTTAATGTATGTATGATTCATGGTGAGGTGCCTGAGGATTGGCGGAATGCGTGCGTAGTGCCATTGTATAAAGGCAAAGGGGATAAGAGTGAGCGCTCAAATTACAGAGGTATAAGTTTGTTGAGTATTCCTGGTAAATCATATGGGAGGGTATTGATTGACAGGGTGAAGGCATGTACAGAGCATCAGATTGGGGAAGAGCAGTGTGGTTTCAGAAGTGGTAGAGGATGTGAGGATCAGGTATTTGCTTTGAAGAATGTGTGTGAGAAATACTTAGAAAAGCAAATGGATTTTTATATAGGATTTATGGATCTGGAGAAGGAATATGATAGAGTTGATAGAGATGCTCTGTGGAAGGTACTAAGAATATTTGGTGTGGGAGGCAAGATGTTAGAAGCAATGAAAAGTTTTTATCGAGAATGTAAGGTATGTGTTCGTGTAGGAAGAGAGGAAAGTGATTGGTTCTCAGTGAATGTAGGTTTGCGGCAGGGGTGTGTGATGTCTCCATGGTTGTTTAATTTGTTTATGGATGGGGTTGTTAGGGAGGTGAATGCAAGAGTTTTGGAAAGAGGGGCAAGTATGAAGTCTGTTGTGGATGAGATAACTTGGGAAGTGAGTCAGTTGTCGTTCGCTGATGATACAGTGCTGGTGGCTGATTCATGTGAGAAACTGCAGAAGCTGGTGACTGAGTTTGGTAAAGTGTGTGAAAGAGGAAAGTTAAGAGTAAATGTGAATAAGAGCAAGGTTATTAGGTACAGTAGGGTTGAGGGTCAAGTCAATTGGGAGGTGAGTTTGAATGGAGAAAAACTGGAGGAAGCGAAGTGTTTTAGATATCTGGGAGTGGATCTGACAGCGGATGGAACCATGGAAGCGAAAGTAAATCATAGGGTAGGGGAGGGGGCGAAAATCCTGGGAGCCTTGAAGAATGTGTGGAAGTCGAGAACATTATCTCGAGAAGCAAAAATGGGTATGTTTGAAGGAATATTGGTTCCAAAAATGTTGTATGATTGCGAGGCGTGTGCTATGGATAGACTGGAATTAATTAGAAAAGGTGGTGACTGTATTGTTGACTGGTTGGTAAGGTTATTTAATGTATGTATCACTCGTGGTGAGGTGCCTGATTATTGGCGGAATGCTTGCATAGTGCCATTCTACAAAGGCAAAGGGAATGCAAGTGAGTGCTCAAACTACAGAGGTATAAGTTTGTTGAGTATATGGGACGGTATTGATTGAGAGAGTGAAGGCATGTACAGAGCATCAGATTGGGGAAGAGCAGTGTGGTTTCAGAAGTGGTAGAGGATGTGTGGATCAGGTGTTTGCTTTGAAGAATATATGTTGGAAATACATAGAAAAGCAAATGGATTTTTATGTAGCATTTATGGATCTGGAGAAGGCATATGATAGAGTTGATAGAGATGCTCAGTGGAATGCACTAAGAATATATGGTGCGGGAGGCAAGTTGTTAGAAGCAGTGAAAAGTTTTTATCGAGGATGTAAGGCATGTTTACATGTAGGAAGAGAGGAAAGTGATTGGTTGTCAGTGAATGTAGGTTTGCGGCCGGGGTGTGTGATATCTCCATACTTGTTTAATTTGTTTATGGATGAGTTTGTTTGGGAGGTGAATGCAAGAGTTTTTGAAAGAGGGGCAAGTATGCAGTCTGTTGTGGATGAGAGAGCTTGGGAAGTGACTCAGTTGTTGTTTGCTGATGATGCAGCGCTGGTGGGTTATTCATGTGAGAAACTGCAGAAGCTGATAACTGCGTTTGGTAAAGTGTGTGAAAGAAGAAAGCTGAGAGTAAATGTGAATAAGAGCAACGTTATTAGTTACAGTAGGGTTGAGGGACATGTGAATTGGGAGGTAAGTTTGAATGAAGAGAAACTGGAGGAAGTGAAGTGTTTTAGATACCTGGGAGTGGATTAAGCAGCGGGTGCAACTTTGGAAGCGGAAGTGAATCATAGGGTGGGCGAGGGGGCAAAAGTTCTGGGATCGTTGAAGAATGTGTGGAAGTCGAGAACATTATCTCGGAAAACAAAAATGGGTATGGTTGAGGACATATTTGTCCCAACAATGATTTTACATTATGTACTCAGTCTCTCGTGGTACATCTTCACACAAGTCTCCTTCACAAGCTCACTTACACTTTTCACTCTCTTCATCCCAACATTCTCTCTTCTTTTCTGAAAACCTCTACAAATCTTCACCTTCGCCTCCAAAAGATAATGATTCGATAACCCTCCAGTTGCACCTCTCAGCACATTAACATCCAGAAGTCTCTCTTTCGCGCGCCTCTTAATTAACACCTAATCCAATAACGCTCTCTGGCCATCTCTCCTACTTACATACGTTTTTTTTTTTTTTTTTTTTTTTTTTTTTATACTTTGTCGCTGTCTCCCGCGTTTGCGAGGTAGCGCAAGGAAACAGACGAAAGAAATGGCCCAACCCCCCCCCCCCATACACATGTACATACACACGTCCACACACGCAAATATACATACCTACACAGCTTTCCATGGTTTACCCCAGACGCTTCACATGCCTTGCTTCAATCCACTGACAGCACGTCAACCCCTGTATACCAAATGACTCCAATTCACTCTATTTCTTGCCCTCCTTTCACCCTCCTGCATGTTCAGGCCCCGATCACACAAAATCTTTTTCACTCCATCTTTCCACCTCCAATTTGGTCTCCCTCTTCTCCTCGTTCCCTCCACCTCCGATACATATATCCTCTTGGTCAATCTCTCCTCACTCATTCTCTCCATGTGCCCAAACCATTTCAAAACACCCTCTTCTGCTCTCTCAACCACGCTCTTTTTATTTCCACACATCTCTCTTACCCTTACGTTACTTACTCGATCAAACCACCTCACACCACACATTGTCCTCAAACATCTCATTTCCAGCACATCCATCCTCCTGCGCACATCTCTATCCATAGCCCACGCCTCGCAACCATACAACATTGTTGGAACCACTATTCCCTCAAACATACCCATTTTTGCTTTCCGAGATAATGTTCTCGACTTCCACACATTTTTCAAGGCTCCCAAAATTTTCGCCCCCTCCCCCACCCTATGATCCACTTCCGCTTCCATGGTTCCATCCGCTGACAGATCCACTCCCAGATATCTAAAACACTTCACTTCCTCCAGTTTTTCTCCATTCAAACTCACCTCCCAATTGACTTGACCCTCACCCCTACTGTACCTAATAACCTTGCTCTTATTCACATTTACTCTCAACTTTCTTCTTCCACACACTTTACCAAACTCAGTCACCAGCTTCTGCAGTTTCTCACATGAATCAGCCACCAGCGCTGTATCATCAGCGAACAACAACTGACTCACTTCCCAAGCTCTCTCATCCCCAACAGACTTCATACTTGCCCCTCTTTCCAGGACTCTTGCATTTACCTCCCTTACAACCCCATCCATAAACAAATTAAACAACCATGGAGACATCACACACCCCTGCCGCAAACCTACATTCACTGAGAACCAATCACTTTCCTCTCTTCCTACACGTACACATGCCTTACATCCTCGATAAAAACTTTTCACTGCTTCTAACAACTTGCCTCCCACACCATATATTCTTAATACCTTCCACAGAGCATCTCTATCAACTCTATCATATGCCTTCTCCAGATCCATAAATGCTACATACAAATCCATTTGCTTTTCTAAGTATTTCTCACATACATTCTTCAAAGCAAACACCTGATCCACACATCCTCTACCACTTCTGAAACCGCACTGCTCCTCCCAATCTGATGCTCTGTACATGCCTTCACCCTCTCAATCAATACCCTCCCATATAATTTACCAGGAATATCAACAAACTTATACCTCTGTAATTTGAGCACTCACTCTTATCCCCTTTGCCTTTGTTACAATGGCACTATGCACGCATTCCGCCAATCCTCAGGCACCTCACCATGAGTCATACATACATTAAATAACCTTACCAACCAGTCAACAATACAGTACACCCCTTTCTTAATAAATTCCACTGCAATGCCATCCAAAACCTGCTGCCTTGCCGGCTTTCATCTTCCGCAAAGCTTTTACTACCTCTTCTCTGTTTACCAAATCATTTTCCCTAACCCTCTCACTTTGCACACCACCTCGACCAAAACATACGTATACTTATACGACATACGTATACTTATGTATATCTCGCTTTTTAAACCAGGTATTCCCAATCACCAGTCCTTTTTCAGCACATAAATCTACAGGCTCTTCACCATCTCCTTTTGCAACACTGAACACACCATGTTCACCAATTATTCCTCAACTGCCATATTACTCACCTTTGCATTCAAATCACCCATCACTATAACCCGGTCTCGTGCATCAAAACTACTAACACGTTCACTCAACTGCTCCCGAAATAATTGTCCTTCATGATCTTTCTTTTCATGCCCAGGTGCATATGCACCAATAATCACCATCTCTCTCCATCCACTTTTAGTTTTATCCATATTAATCTAGAGTTTACTTTCTTACACTTTATCACATACTCCCACAACTCCTGTTTCAGGAGTATTGCTACGCCTTTTCATTGCTCTTGTCCTCTCACTAACCCCTGACTTACTCACAAGACATTCCCAAACCACTCTTCCGCTTTATGCTTGAGCTTCTTTTCACTCAGCGCCAAAACATCCAGGTTCCTTTCCCCAAGCATATTACCTATCTCTTCTTTTTTC
>NC_092262.1:1881329-1883007 GCF_036320965.1 Panulirus ornatus | reverse complement strand
TATATAAAGTTAGGGGTTAGTGAGAGGACAAGAGCAAGGGTAGGAGTAGCAATACCCCTGAAACAGGAGTTGTGGGAGTATGTGATAGAGTGTAAGAAAGTAAATTCTCGATTATATGGGTAAAACTGAAAGTTGATGGAATGAGGTGGGTGATTATTGGTGCATATGCACCTGGCATGAGAAGAAAGTTTCAAGAGAGGCAAGTGTTTTGGGAGCAGCTGAATGAGTGTGTTAGTGGTTTTGATGCACGAGACCGGGTTATAGTGATGGGTGATTTGAATGCAAAGGTGAGTAATGTGGCAGTTGAGGGAATAATGGTATACATGGGGTGTTCAGTGTTGTAATGGAAATGGTGAAGAGCTTGTAGATTTATGTGCTGAAAAAGGACTGATGATTGGGAAACTGGTTTAAAAAAGCGAGATATACATAAGTATACTATGTAAGTAGGAGAGATGGCCAGAGAGCGTTATTGGATTACGTGTTAATTGACAGGCGTGCGAAAGAGAGACTTTGGATGTTAATGTGCTGAGAGGTGCAAAATGGAGGGATGTCTGATCATTATCTTGTGGAGGCTAAGGTGAAGATTTGTATGGGTTTTCAGAAAAGAAGAGTGAAATTTGGGGTGAAGAGGGTGGTGAGAGTAAGTGAGCTTGGGAAGGAGACTTGTGTGAGGGAAGTACAGGAGAGACTGAGTACGAATGGAAAAAGGTGAGAACAATGGAAGTAAGGGGAGTGGGGGAGGAATGGGATGTATTTAGGGGAATCAGTGATGGATTGCGCAAAAGATGCTTGTGGCATGAAAGAGTGGGAGGTGGGTTGATTAGAAAGGGTAGTGGTGGTGGGATGAAGAAGTAAGAGTTATAGTGAAAGAGAAGAGAGAGGCATTTGGACGATTTTTGCAGGGAAAAAATGCAATTGAGTGGGAGATGTATAAAAGAAAGAGACAGGAGGTCAAGAGAAAGGTGCAAGAGGTGAAAAAAAGGGCAAATGAGAGTTGGGGTGAGAGAGTATCATTAAATTTTAGGGAGAATAAAAAGATGTTTTTGGAAGGAGGTAAATAAAGTGCGTAAGACAAGGAGCAAATGGGAACTTCAGTGAAGGGCGCAAATGGGGAGGTGATAACAAGTAGTGGTGATGTGAGAAGGAGATGGAGTGAGTATTTTGAAGGTTTGTTGAATGTGTTTGATGATAGAGTGGCAGATATAGGGTGTTTTGGTCGAGGTGGTGTGCAAAGTGAGAGGGTTAGGGAAAATGATTTGGTAAACAGAGAAGAGGTAGTGAAAGATTTGCGGGAAAATGAAAGCCGGCAAGGCAGCAGGTTTGATGGTATTGCAGTGGAATTTATTAAAAAGGGGGTGACTGTATTGTTGACTGGTTGGTAAGGTTATTTAATGTATGTATGACTCATGGTGAGGTGCCTGAGGATTGGCGGAATGCGTGCATAGTGCCATTGTACAAAGGCAAAGGGGATAAGAGTGAGTGCTCAAATTACAGAGGTATAAGTTTGTTGAGTATTCCTGGTAAATTATATGGGAGGGTATTGATTGAGAGGGTGAAGGCATGTACAGAGCATCAGATTGGGGAAGAGCAGTGTGGTTTCAGAAGTGTAGAGATGTGTGGATCAGGTGTTTGCTTTGAAGAATGTATGTGAGAAATACTTAGAAAAGCAAATGGATTT
>NC_092262.1:1873829-1876329 GCF_036320965.1 Panulirus ornatus | reverse complement strand
CAAACTTTACCAAACTCAGTCACCAGCTTCTGCAGTTTCTCACATGAATCAGCCACCAGCGCTGTATCATCAGCGAACAACAACTGACTCACTTCCCAAGCTCTCTCATCCCCAACAGACTTCATACTTGCCCCTCTTTCCAAAACTCTTGCATTTACCTCCCTAACAACCCCATCCATAAACAAATTAAACAACCATGGAGACATCACACACCCCTGCCGCAAACCTACATTCACTGAGAACCAATCACTTTCCTCTCTTCCTACACGTACACATGCCTTACATCCTCGATAAAAACTTTTCACTGCTTCTAACAACTTTCCTCCCACACCATATATTCTTAATACCTTCCACAGAGCATCTCTATCAACTATATATATATATATATATATATACATATATATATATATATATATATATATATATATATATATATATATATTTCTTTCTTTCTTTCAAACTGTTCGCCATTTCCCGCATTAGCGAGGTAGCGTTAAGAACAGAGGACTGGGCCTTTGAGGGAATACCCTCACCTGGCCCAATTCTCTGTTCCTTCTTTTGGAAAAAAGAAAAAAAAAATATATATATATATATATATATATATATATATATATATATATATATATATATATATATATATATATATACATGTATGTATATATATATATATATATATATATATATATATATATATATATATATATATATATATATATATATATATATATATATACATACATGTATATATATATATATATATATATATATATATATATATATATATATATATATATATATATATATATATATATATATCACTGGGGATAGGGGAGAAAGAATAATTCCCACGTATTCCCTGCGTGTCGTATAAGGCGACTAAAAGGGAAGGGAGCGGGGGGCTGGAAATCCTCCCCTTTCGTTTTTTTTTTCGAGAAGTGGGAGACCAAATTGGAGGTGGAAAGATGGAGTGATAAAGATTTTGAGTGATGGGGCGTAAAGATGCAAGAGGGTGAAAGACGTGCAAGGAATAGAGTGAATTGGTACGATGTGGCATACCGGGGTCGACGTGCTGTCAATGGAATGAACCAGGGCATGTGAAGCGTCTGGGGTGAACCATGGAAAGTTCTCTGTGGCCTGGATGTGGAAAGGGAGCTGTGGTTTCGGTGCATTATTACATGACAGCTAGAGACTTAGTGTGAACGAATGGGGCCTTTGTTGTCTTTTCCTAGCGCTACCTCGCACACATGAGGGGGTGGGAGTTGTTATTCTATGTGTGGCGGGGTGGCGATGGGAATAAATAAAGGCAGACAGTATGAATTGTGTACATGTGTATATATGTATATGTCTGTGTGTGTATATATATATGTGTACATTGAGATGTATAGATATGTATATTTGTGTGTGAGGACGTGTAAGCCACGGTCACTAAGCGTTTTATGTCTCTATAGTTTTTTGCTTTTTTTTTCTCTATATCCTCTATATTTCTCTATATTCTCTATATTCTCTTTATTCCTCACATATTTCATCTATTTTGTGTATTTGATTTTGTTTATGACGGTTGTAGATCTCGAGCAGTTCAACTTTTGTAACAGAAGGATCGTGATCAATATTAGTTTTCTCTAACCACTGAATTAGTTGTTACTTTTTTGTAGCTGATTGTTGGAACTTTGTTTGATATTTTAGAATGATATGGAGCATTAGCCTTAATGATAAGTGACTGGAAGTGTGTTCCCTTTAGGTGATTTTCTTTTTTTTTTTTTTTTCCTTCCCGTAACGTTTCACAAGCAGTGAGTTTCATTCATTCTATTTTTTGAGTAGATTCTGGTCTTCAAATCTTTTTTGATAATTACATGTTTCTTCATATGTTTAGCGCAGTTTTCCCAACTTATCTTAGAATATGTGAAAATTTACAAATGGAGTAACGTGCATCCGAGAACAAGCTTGGATCGTTGACTAGGGAGGTTATTGTTATCTAATCTAGACTTACCAACACATTACTTCATAATCCTTTTACTCATTAGCATTATCAATTGATTTATCATGTATCTGATGGAGAAACTGGAGTGAATAAATAAGTTTCTATTCAAAATATCTGATAAACATTTGAAATACAGCTATGTTACTTGGACATGTTTCATTTAGCCAATCATCACCAACGTATCAAGTGCATCTTCGCCTAGATAAAACATATAAGCTAAGTATAGGTGTTGTAGGGGTCCTCCATGTATCCTTGCATGTATCCTGGATCTTCTATGTGTTTATGTGATCTTGATCCTCCAGGTGTGTGGGGTTCTTTATCCTTCATGTCTGGGAGGTCCTGGATCCTCCAAGTGTGTGGGATTCATGGACACTTCTGGTATATGGAGGCCCTAGAACCCCTAGATGTGTTGGGATTCTGGATCTCCAGGCATGAATGGGTCTTAGACGATCTATTTGTCTGCGTGGGTCCTAGATCTTCCAGGTGTGGAGATCATCGTCCCTACAGGTGTTTAGAAGCACA
>NC_092262.1:1858829-1868829 GCF_036320965.1 Panulirus ornatus | reverse complement strand
ACGTCAACCCCGGTATACCACATCGCTCCAATTCACTCTATTCCTTGCCCTCCTTTCACCTTCCTGCATGTTCAGGCCCCGATCACAAAAAATCTTTTTCACTCCATATTTCCACCTCCAATTTGGTCTCCCTCTTCTCCTCGTTCCCTCCACCTCCGACACATATATCCTCTTGGTCAATCTTTCCTCACTCATTCTCTCCATGTGCCCAAACCATTTCAAAACACCCTCTTCTGCTCTCTCTACCAAGCTCTTTTTATTTCCACACATCTCTCTTACCCTTATGTTACTTACTCGATCAAACCACCTCACACCACACATTGTCCTCAAACACCTCATTTCCAGCATATCCATCCTCCTGCCCACCACTCTATCCATAGCCCACGCCTCGCAACCATACAACATTGTTGGAACCACTTTTCCTTGAGACATACCCATTTTTGCTTTCCGAGATAATGTTCTCGACTTCCACACATTCTTCAAGGCTCCCAGAATTTTCGCCCCCTCAACCATCCTATGATCCACTTCCGCTTCCATGGTTCCATCCGCTGCCAGATCCACTCCCAGATATCTAAAACACTTTACTTCCTCCAGTTTTTCTCCATTCAAACTCACCTCCCAATTGACTTGACCCTCAACCCTACTGTACCTAATAACCTTGCTCTTATTCACATTTACTCTTAATAATAATAATAATAATAATAATAATAATAATAATAATAATAATAATAATATTAATGATAATAATGATAATAATAATAATAATAATGGTAATGGTAATAATATTAATAATAATAATAATAGATAATAATAATAATAGTAATAATAATAATAATAATAATAATAATAATGATAATAATAATAATAATAATGATAATAATAATAATAATGATAATAATAATAATGATAATGAAAATAATACTAATAGTAATTATAATGATAATAATAATAATAATAATAATAATAATAATAATAGTAATAATAGTAATAATGATAATAATAATAATAATAATGATAACAATAATAATAATGATAATAATAATAATAACAATCATAATAATAATAATAATAATAATAATAATAATAATAATAATAATAATAATATAATGATAATAATAATAATAATAATGATAATAATAACAATAATAATAATAATAATAATAATAATAATAATAATAATAATAACAATGATAATAACAATAATAATAATAATGATAACAATAATGATAATAATAATAAGAATAATAATAATAATAATGATAATAATAATAATAATAAATAATAATAACAATAATAATAATAATGATAATAATAATAATAATAATAATAATAATAATAATAATAATAATAACAATAATAATGATAATAATAATAATAATAATAATAATAATAATAATAATAATAATAATAATAATAATAATAATAATAACGATAATAATAATAATGATAATAATAATGATAATAATAATAATGATAATAATAACTTTCTGAACGGAGGAAGAGAAGATGGAGTCACGCGGGGAGTGCTCATCCTCCTCGAAGGCTCAGACTGGGGTGTCTAAATGTGTGTGGATGTAACGAAGATGAGAAAAAAGGAGAGATAGGTAGTATGTTTGAGGAAAGGAACCTGGATGTTTTGGCTCTGAGTGAAACGAACCTCAAGGGTAAAGCGGCAAAGTGGTTTGGGAATGTCTTGGGAGTAAAGTCAGGAGTTAGTGAGAAGATAAGAGCAAGTGAAGGAGTAGCAATGTTCCTGAAAAAGGAGTGGTGGGAGTATGTGATAGAGTGTAAGAAAGTAAATTCTAGATTGATATGGGTAAAACTGAAAGTTGCTGGAGAGAGATGGGTGATTATTGGTGCATATGCACCTGGGCATGAGAAGAAAGATCATGAGAGGCAAGTATTTTGATTGCTGGTGAGTGAGTGTGTTAGTAGTTTTGATGCACAAGACTGGGTCATAGTAATAGGTGATTTGACTTCAAAGGTGAGTAATGTGGCGGTTGAAAAGAAATATTTGGCGTACATGGGGTGTTCAGTGTTGTAAATGGAAATGGTGAAGAGCTTGTAGATTTATGTGCTGAAAAAGGAATGGTGATTGGGAATATCTGGTTCAAAAAGAGAGATATACATAAGTAAACGTATAAGTAGGAGAGATGGCCAGAGAGCGTTATGGGATTACGTGTTGATTGATAGGCGCGCGAAAGAGAGACTTTTGGATGATAATGTGCTGAGAGGTGTAACTGGGTGGATGTCTGATCATTATCTTATTGAGGCGAAGGTGAAGATTTTTAGGGGTTTTCAGAAAAGAAGAGAGAATGTTGGTGTGAAGAGAGTGGTGAGAGTAAGAGAGCTTGGGAGGGAGACTTGTGTGAAGAAGTACCAAGAGATACTTAATAGAGGAGGGAAAAAGATGAGAACAAAGGACGTAAGGGGAGTGGGGGAGGAATGGGACGTATTTAGGGAAACAGTCATGGCTTTTGCAAAAGATGCTTGTGGCAGGAAAGCGTGGGAGGTGGGAAGATTAGAAAGGGCAGTGATTGGTGGGATGAAGAAGTAATATTATTAGTGAAAGAAAAGAGAGAGGCATTTGGACGATTTTTGCAAGGAAATAATGTACATGAGGGGAAGATGTATAAAAGAAAGAGGCAGGAGGTCAAGAGAAAGGTGCAAAGGAAGAAAAGGAGGTCAAATGATAGTTGGGGTGAGAGAGTATCATTAAGGTATAGGTAGAATACAAAGATGTTTTGGAAGGAGGCAAATAAATTGCGTAAGACAAAGGAACGAATATGAACATCAGTGAAGGGAGCTAATGGGGAGGTAATAACACGTAGTGGTGATATGAGAAGTAGATGGAGTGAGTATTTTGAAGGTTTGTTGAATGTGTTTTGATGATAGAGTGGCAGATATAAGGTGTTTTGGTCGAGGTGGTGTACAAGGTGAAAGGGTTAGGGAGAATGATTTGGTAAACAGAAATGAGGTAGTAAAAGCTTTACGGAAGATGAAAGCCGGCAAGGCAACAGGTTTGGATGGCATTACAGTGGAATTTATTAAAGAAGAGGGTGACTGTATTGTTGATTGGATGGTAAAGTTATTAAATGTATGTATGACTCATGGTGCGGTCCGTGAGGACTGGAGGAATGCTTGCATAGTGCCATTGTACAAAGGCAAAGGGGATAAAAGTTAGTGCTCAAATATATAAGTTTGTTGAGTATTCCTGGGAAATTATATGGGAGGGTATTGATTGAGAGGGTGAAGGAATGTACAGAGGATCATATTGCGGAAGAGCAGTGTGGTTTCAGAAGTGGTAGAGGATGTGTGGATCAGGTGTTTACCTTGAAGAATGTATGTGAGAAATACTTAGAAAAGCAAATGGATTTGTATGCAGCACTTATGGATCTGGAGAAGGCATATGATAGAGTTGATAGAGATGCTCTGTGGAAGGTACTAAGAATATATGGTGTGGGAGGCAAGTTGTTAGAAGCAGTGAAAAGTCTTTATCGAGGATGTAAGGCATGTGTACGAGTAGAAAGAGAGGAAAGTGGTTGGTTGTCAGTGAATGTTGGTTTGCGGCAGGGGTACGTCATGTCTACATGGTTGTTTAATTTGTTTATGGATGGGGTTGTTAGGGAAGTGAATGCAAGAGTTTTGGAAAGAGGGGCAAGTATGCAGTCAGTTGTGAACGAGAAAGCTTGGGAAGTTAGTTAGTTGTTTGTTCGTTGATGATACAATGCTGGTGGCTGATTCATGTGAGAAACTGGAGAAGCTTGTGACTAAGGTTGGTAAAGTTTGTGAAAGAAGAAAGCAGAGAGTAAATATGAATAAGAGCAAGGTTATCAGGCACAGTAGGGTGGACTGACAAGTCAATTGCGAGGTAAGTTTGAATGGAGAAAAACTGGAGGAAGTGAAGTGTTTTAGATATCTGTGGGTGGATTTGGCAGCGGATGGAACAATGGAAGCGGAAGTGAATCATAGGGTGGGGGAGAGGGTGAAAGTTCTGGGAGCGTTGAAAAATGTGTGGAAGTCGAGAACGTTATCTTGGAAAGCAAAAGTGGGTATTTTTGAAGGAATAGAGGTCCCAACAATGTTATATGGTTGCGAGGCGTGGGCTATGGATAGAGTTGTGCGGAAGAGGGTACATGTGCTGGAAATGAGATGTTTGAGGACAATAGGTGGTGTGAGGTGGTTTGATCGAGTAAGTAATGAAAGGGTAAGAGAGATATGTGGTAATAAAAAGAGTGTGGTTGAGAGAGCAGAAGAGGGTGTTCTGAAATGGTTTGGTCACATGGAGAGAATGAGCGAGGAAAGATTGACCAAGAAGATATATGTGTCAGAGGTGGAGGGAACGAAGAGAAGTGGGAGACCAAATTGGAGGTGGAAAGATAGTGAAAAAGATTTTGAGTGATCGGGGCCTGAACATGCACGATGGTGAAAGGCCTTCTAGGAAAAGAGTGAATTGGAACGATGTGGAATACCGGGGTCGAAGCGCTGTCATTGGATTGAACCAGGGCATATGAAGCGTCTGGGGGTAAACTATGGAACGTTCTATGGGGCCTGGATGTGGAAAGAGACATGTTGTTTCGGTGCATTATACGTGACAGCTAGAGACTGAGTGTGATCGAATGTGGCCTTTGATGCTTTTTCCTAGCGCTACCTCCCGCACATGCCGGGGTAAGGGGGTTGTTATTTCATATGTGGCGGGGTGAAGACGAGAATGAATAAGGGCAGACAGTATATATCATTTATATATATATATATATATATATATATATATATATATATATATATATATATATATATATATATATATCCCTGGGGATAGAGGAGAAAGAATACTTCCCACGTATTCCCTGCGTGTTGTAGAAGGCGACTAAAAGGGAAGGGAGCGGGGGCTGGAAATCCTCCCACCTCATTTTTTTTTTTTTTTTCAATTTTCCAAAAGAAGGAACAGAGAAGGGGGCCAGGTGAGGTTATTACCTCAAAGGCCCAGTCCTCTGTTCTTAACGCTACCTCACTAATGCGGGAAATGGCGAATAGTATGAAAAAAAAATTTATATATATATATATATATATATATATATATATATATATATATATATATATATATATATATATATATATCTTTAAACAACCATGGAGACATCACACACCCCTGCCGCAATCCTACATTCACTGAGAACCAATCACTTTCCTCTCTTCCTACACGTACACATGCCTTACATCCTTGATAAAAACTTTTCACTGCTTCTAACTTGCCTCCCACACCATATATTCTTAGTACCTTCCACAGAACATTTCCATGAACTCTATCATATGCCTTCTCCAGATCCATAAATGCTACATACAAATCCATTTGCTTTTCTAAGTATTTCTCACGTACATTCTTCAAAGCAAACACCTCATCCACACATCCTCTACCACTTCTGAAACCACACTGCTCTTCCCCAATCTGATGCTCTGTACATGTCTTCACCCTCTCAATCAATACCCTCCCATATAATTTACCAGGAATACTCAACAAACTTATACCTCTGTAATTTGAGCACTCACTCTTATCCCCTTTGCCTTTGTACAATGGAACTATGCAAGCATTTCGCCAATCCTCAGGCACTTCACTATGAATCATACATACATTAAATAACCTTACCAACCAGTCAACAATACAGTCACCCCCTGTTTTAATAAACTCCACTGCAATACCATTCAAACCTGCTGCCTTGCCGGCTTTCATCTTCCGCAAAGTTTTTACTACCTCTTCTCTGTTTTCCAAATCATTTTCCCTGACCCTCTCACTTTTTACAGGTGAATGCAAGAGTTTTGGAAAGAGGGGCAAGTATGCAGTCTGTTGGGGATGAGAGAGCTTGGGAAGTGAGTCAGTTGTTGTTCGCTGATGATACAGCACTGGTGGCTAATTCATGTGGGAAACTACAGAAGCTTGTGACTGAGTTTGGTAAAGTGTGTGAAGGAAGAAAGTTAAGAGTAAATGTGAATAAGAGCAAGGTTATTAGGTACAGTAGGGTTGAGGGTCAAGTCAATTGGGAGGTAGGTTTGAATGGAGAAAAACTGGAGGAAGTAAAGTGTTTTAGATATCTGGGAGTGGATCTGGCAGCGGATGGAACCATGGAAGCGGAAGTAAATCATAGGGTGGGGGAGGGGGCGAAAATCCTGGGAGCCTTTAAGAATGTGTGGAAGTCGAGAACATTATCTCCGAAAGCAAAAATGGCTATGTTTGAAGGAATAGTGTATCCACAATGTTGTATGGTTGCGAGGCGTGGGCAGGAGGGTGGATGTGCTGGAAATGAGATGTTTGAGGACAATATGTGGTGTGAGGTGGTTTGATCGAGTAAGTAATGTAAGGGTAAGAGAGATGCGTGGAAATAAAAAGGGCGTGGCTGAGAGAGCAGAAGAGGGTGTTTTGAAATGGTTTGGGCACATGGAGAGAATGAGTGAGGAAAGATTGACCAAGAGGATATATGTGTCAGAGGTGGTGGGAACGAGGAGAAGTGGGAGACCAAATTGGAGGTGGAAAGATGGAGTGACAAAGATTTTGAGTGATCGGGGCCTGAACATGCAGGAGGGTGAAAGGAGGGCAAGGAATAGAGTGAATTGGATCGATGTGGTATACCGGGGTCGACGTGCTGTCAATGGATTGAATCAGGGTATGTGAAGCGTCTGGGGTAAAGTATGGAAATTTCTTTGGGGCCTTATTCTGTGGGGCATTATTGCATGACAGCTGGAGACTGAGTGTGAGCGAATGGGGCCTTTGTTGTCTTTTCCTGGCGCTGCCTCGCGAACATGAGGGGGGAAGGGGATGTTATTCCGTGGGTGGCGGGGTGGCGATGGGGATGAGTTGGGGCAGGCAGTGTTAATTGTGTGCATATGTGTATATGGATGTGTCTGTGTGTGTATATATGTGTGTACGTTGGGATGTGTGGGTATGCATGTTTGCGTGTGTAGACGTGTGTGTGTGTGCATGTGTGTGGGGGTGGGATGGGCCATTTCATTCGTCTGTTTCCTTGCGCTACCTCGCAGGCGCGGGAGACAGCGAAAAAGCAAAATAAATAAAACAAATAATATATCTTTCTTTTCTTTCAAACTATTCGCCATTCCCCGGGTTAGCAAGGTAGCGTTAAGAACAGAGGTCTGGGCCTCTGAAGGAATATCCTCACCTGGCCCCCTTCTCTGTTCCTCTTTTGGAAAAGTAGAAATAAGAAAACAAGAGGGGAGGTTTTCCAGCCCCCGCTCCCTCCTCTTTTAGTCGCCTTCTACGACACGCAGGGAATACGTGGTAAGTATATATATATATATATATATATATATATATATATATATATATATATATATATATATATATATATACATATATATATATATATATATATATATATATTTTTTTTTTTTTTGCTTTGTCGCTGTCTCCCCCGTTTGCGAGGTAGCGCAAGGAAACAGACGAAAGAAATGGCCCAACCCACACCCATACACATGTATATACATACGTCCACACACGCAAATATACATACCTACACAGCTTTCCATGGTATACCCCAGACGCTTCACATGCCTTGATTCAATCCACTGACAGCACGTCAACCCCGGTATACCACATCGATCCAATTCACTCTATTCCTTGCCCGCCTTTCACCCTCCTCCATGTTCAGCCCCCGATCACTCAATATCTTTTTCACTCCATCTTTCCACCTCCAATTTGGTCTCCCTCTTCTCCTCGTTCCCTCCACCTCCGACACATATATCCTCTTGGTCAATCTTTCCTCACTCATTCTCTCCATGTGCCCAAACCATTTCAAAACACCCTCTTCTGCTCTCTCAACCACGCTCGTTTTATTTCCACACATCTCTCTTACCCTTACGTTACTTACTCGATCAAACCACCTCACACCACACATTGTCCTCAAACATCTCATTTCCAGCACATCCATACTCCTGCGCACAACTCTATCCATAGCCCACGCCTCGCAACCATACAACATTGTTGGAACCACTATTCCTTCAAACATACCCATTTTTGCTTTCCGAGATAATGTTCTCGACTTCCACACATTCTTCAAGGCTCCCAGAATTTTCGCCCCCTCCCCCACCCTATGATCCACTTCCGCTTCCATGGTTCCATCCGTTGCCAGATCCACACCCAGATATCTAAAACACTTCACTTCCTCCAGTTTTTCTCCATTCAAACTCACCTCCCTATTGACTTGACCCTCAACCCTACTGTACCTAATAACCTTGCTCTTATTCACATTTACTCTTAACTTTCTTCTTTCACACACTTTACCTAACTCAGTCACCAGCTTCTGCAGTTTCCCACATGGATCAGCCACCAGCGCTGTATCATCAGCGAACAACAACTGACTCACTTCCCAAGCTCTCTCATCCCCAACAGACTTCATACTTGCCCCTCTTTCCAAAACTCTTGCATTCACCTCCCTAACAACCCCATGCATAAACAAAATAAACAGCCATGGAGACATCACACACCCCTGCCGTAAACCTACATTCACTGAGAACCAATCACTTTCCTCTCTTCCTACACGTTCACATGCCTTACATCCTTGATAAAAACTTTTCACTGCTTCTAACAACTTGCCTCCCACACCATATATTCTTAATACCTTCCACAGAGCATCTCTATCAACTCTATCATATGCCTTCTCCAGATCCATAAATGCTACATACAAATCCATTTGCTTTTCTAAGTATTTCTCACATACATTCTTCAAAGCAAACACCTGATCCACACATCCTCTACCACTTCTGAAACCACACTGCTCTTCCCCAATCTGATGCTCTGTACATGCCTTCACCCTCTCAATCAATACCCTCCCATATAATTTACCAGGAATACTCAACAAAATTATACCTCTGTAATTTGAGCACTCACTCTTATCCCCTTTGCCTTTGTACAATGGCACTATGCACGCATTCCGCCAATCCTCAGGTACCTCACCATGAGTCATACATACATTAAATAACCTTACCAACCAGTCAACAATACAGTCACCCCCTTTTTTAATAAATTCCACTGCAATACCATCCAAACCTGCTGCCTTGCCGGCTTTCATCTTCCGCAAAGATTTTCCTACCTCTTCTCTGTTTACCAAATCATTTTCCCTAACCCTCTCACTTTGCACACCACCTCGACCAAAACACCCTATATCTGCCACTCTATCATCAAACACATTCAACAAACCTTCAACATACTCACTCCATCTCCTTCTCACATCACCACTACTTGTTATCACCTCCCCATTTGTGCCCTTCACTGAAGTTCCCATTTGCTCCCTTGTCTTACGCACTTTATTTACCTCCTTCCAGAACACCTTTTTATTCTCCCTATAATTTAATGATACTCTCTCACCCCATTTGCCCTTTTTTTCACCTCTTGCACCTTTCTCTTGACCTCCTGTCTCTTTCTTTTATACATCTCCCACTCAATTGCATTTTTTCCCTGCAAAAATTGTCCAAATGCCTCTCTCTTCTCTTTCACTAATACTCTTACTTCTTCATCCCACCACTCACTACCCTTTCTAATCAACCCATCTCCCACTCTTCTCATGCCACAAGCATCTTTTGCGCAATCCATCACTGATTCCCTAAATACATTCCATTCCTCCCCCACTCCCCTTACTTCCATTGTTTTCACCTTTTTCCATATATATATATATATATATATATATATATATATATATATATATATATATATATATATATATATATATATATATATATATATATATATATATATATATGTGTGTGTGTGTGTGTGTGTGTGTGTGTGTGTGTGTGTGTGTCTGTGTGTGTGTGTGTGTGTGTGGATAGGTAGATCGATAGATAGACAGATAGCTAAAAGTGCGTCACAATTTGTGTAAGCACTTCTATTTCCAGACAAAACTACATTCTAATTTTGTCCCCAGCTGGATGCCTACAAGTATTTGATTATGTTTGGAATCTCTTTACTTTTTTATCCCTTATACCTTGGGATGGAGCC
>NC_092262.1:1850509-1858729 GCF_036320965.1 Panulirus ornatus | reverse complement strand
GAATGAATTTCGCAAAGAGTGCAAGTGTTTGGGATAAGGTCTTTATAAAGAAAAGGTGTCTGGGACATGGGATAAATTCTTTAGTAAGTAGAAATGTTTGTGAGAAAGTTTCGAGAAAGTGGACGTTTGGCAGAAGGTTCTTAGAACGTAAATGGTGTTTGAGATGAGGTCTGTAGAAATAGAAGTGCTTGCTGTAAAGTCTTTAGAAAGTGGAATTTCTTTTTTGGTAATCGGTGCAAAAAGTAGAAGCGTCTGGAATAGGGTCTTTTGAAAGATAAAGTGTCATGGACAAGTAATTTAGAAAATTGAATGTCTGGGACAAGTTCTTGGGTATGTAAATGTGTCTGACAATATCTTAGAAAGTGGTTGATTCTTGGATATGGTATTCAGAAAGCAGAAGTATCCAGGACATGCTCCTTAGAAAGAGAAAGTGTCTGGGACAAGGTGTTTATAAGTGGATGAGTGAGGTGCAAAGCATTATTACCAATCAGGTTGACACACAAAGTTAAGTTCTATAACTCTATGAGTATTCCTACAACAACACACATATCCCGCGACATATATTTGCTAAGATGGAGACAATATGCAATGTAATGAGTCAATTTGTAGTTGGTTTGAACTAATGGACACAAGGAAACAATTTAGGTAACTGTACAGAAGAAAGGACAATTACAGGAAGGTTCATTGTAATTGTATAAATGATTCAAGTCCAGGGAGTAACATGAGCATGTATTTTAGGTTTCAGAGGACGATTATGTACATCTTAGAGTACAGTGGCTATTTGACAACAACAGCTTCACTGAGATGGAAGACAACTTTACTGCACCTCAACGAACATTGAAACTTGATAAAACGACATATTCTGACCTTCAATTCGGGTAAGTTAACTTTCTTATTTTTCTGATTTAGTAAAGGTAAGAAATCTTTTGAACAAGTTCTGATACAATACAAAGATATTTATAATTAACCCTGGCTCCATCCCAAGGTATAAGGGATAAAAAAGTAAAGAGATTCCAAACATAATCAAATACTTGTAGGCATCCAGCTGGGGACAAAATTAGAATGTAGTTTTGTCTGGAAATAGAAGTGCTTACACAAATTGTGACGCACTTTTAGCTATCTGTCTATCTATCGATCTACCTATCCACACACACACACACACACACATACACACACAGACACACACACACACACACACACACAGACAAACACACACACAGACACACACACACACACACACACACACACACACACACACATATATATATATATATATATATATATATATATATATATATATATATATATATATATATATATATATATATATGGAAAAAGGTGAAAACAATGGAAGTAAGGGGAGTGGGGGAGGAATGGAATGTATTTAGGGAATCAGTGATGGATTGCGCAAAAGATGCTTGTGGCATGAGAAGAGTGGGAGATGGGTTGATTAGAAAGGGTAGTGAGTGGTGGGATGAAGAAGTAAGAGTATTAGTGAAAGAGAAGAGAGAGGCATTTGGACAATTTTTGCAGGGAAAAAATGCAATTGAGTGGGAGATGTATAAAAGAAAGAGACAGGAGGTCAAGAGAAAGGTGCAAGAGGTGAAAAAAAGGGCAAATGAGGGTTGGGGTGAGAGAGTATCATTAAATTATAGGGAGAATAAAAAGATGTTCTGGAAGGAGGTAAATAAAGTGCGTAAGACAAGGGAGCAAATGGGAACTTCAGTGAAGGGCGCAAATGGGGAGGTGATAACAAGTAGTGGTGATGTGAGAAGGAGATGGAGTGAGTATGTTGAAGGTTTGTTGAATGTGTTTGATGATAGAGTGGCAGATATAGGGTGTTTTGGTCGAGGTGGTGTGCAAAGTGAGAGGGTTAGGGAAAATGATTTGGTAAACAGAGAAGAGGTAGTAAAAGCTTTGCGGAAGATGAAAGCCGGCAAGGCAGCAGGTTTGGATGGTATTGCAGTGGAATTTATTAAAAAAGGGGGTGACTGTATTGTTGACTGGTTGGTAAGGTTATTTAATGTATGTATGACTCATGGTGAGGTACCTGAGGATTGGCGGAATGCGTGCATAGTGCCATTGTACAAAGGCAAAGGGGATAAGAGTGAGTGCTCAAATTACAGAGGTATAATTTTGTTGAGTATTCCTGGTAAATTATATGGGAGGGTATTGATTGAGAGGGTGAAGGCATGTACAGAGCATCAGATTGGGGAAGAGCAGTGTGGTTTCAGAAGTGGTAGAGGATGTGTGGATCAGGTGTTTGCTTTGAAGAATGTATGTGAGAAATACTTAGAAAAGCAAATGGATTTGTATGTAGCATTTATGGATCTGGAGAAGGCATATGATAGAGTTGATAGAGATGCTCTGTGGAAGGTATTAAGAATATATGGTGTGGGAGGCAAGTTGTTAGAAGCAGTGAAAAGTTTTTATCAAGGATGTAAGGCATGTGTACGTGTAGGAAGAGAGGAAAGTGATTGGTTCTCAGTGAATGTAGGTTTGCGGCAGGGGTGTGTGATGTCTCCATGGTTGTTTATTTTGTTTATGCATGGGGTTGTTAGGGAGGTGAATGCAAGAGTTTTGGAAAGAGGGGCAAGTATGAAGTCTGTTGGGGATGAGAGAGCTTGGGAAGTGAGTCAGTTGTTGTTCGCTGATGATACAGCGCTGGTGGCTGATTCATGTGAGAAACTGCAGAAGCTGGTGACTGAGTTTGGTAAAGTGTGTGAAAGAAGAAAGTTAAGACTAAATGTGAATAAGAGCAAGGTTATTAGGTACAGTAGGGTTGAGGGTCAAGTCAATAGGGAGGTGAGTTTGAATGGAGAAAAACTGGAGGAAGTGAAGTGTTTTAGATATCTGGGTGTGGATCTGGCAACGGATGGAACCATGGAAGCGGAAGTGGATCATAGGGTGGGGGAGGGGGAGAAAATTCTGGGAGCCTTGAAGAATGTGTGGAAGTCGAGAACATTATCTCGGAAAGCAAAAATGGGTATGTTTGAAGGAATAGTGGTTCCAACAATGTTGTATGGTTGCGAGGCGTGGGCTATGGATAGAGTTGTGCGCAGGAGGATGGATGTGCTGGAAATGAGATGTTTGAGGACAATGTGTGGTGTGAGGTGGTTTGATCGAGTAAGTAACGTAAGGGTAAGAGAGATGTGTGGAAATAAAACGAGCGTGGTTGAGAGAGCAGAAGAGGGTGTTTTGAAATGGTTTGGGCACATGGAGAGAATGAGTGAGGAAAGATTGACCAAGAGGATATATGTGTCGGAGGTGGAGGGAACGAGGAGAAGAGGGAGACCAAATTGGAGGTGGAAAGATGGAGTGAAAAAGATTTTGTGTGATCGGGGGCTGAACATGGAGGAGGGTGAAAGGCGGGCAAGGAATAGAGTGAATTGGATCGATGTGGTATACCGGGGTTGACGTGCTGTCAGTGGATTGAATCAAGGCATGTGAAGCGTCTGGGGTATACCATGGAAAGCTGTGTAGGTATGTATATTTGCGTGTGTGGACGTATGTATATACATGTGTATGGGGGTGGGTTGGGCCATTTCTTTCGTCTGTTTCCTTGCGCTAGCTCGCAAACGGGGGAGACAGCGACAAAGCAAAAAAAAAAAAAAAAAATATATATATATATATATATATATATATATATATATATATATATATATATATATATATATATACTTACCACGTATTCCCTGCGTGTCGTAGAAGGCGACTAAAAGAGGAGGGAGCGGGGGGCTGGAAAACCTCCCCTCTTGTTTTCTTATTTCTAATTTTCCAAAAGAGGAACAGAGAAGGGGGCCAGGTGAGGATATTCCTTCAGAGGCCCAGACCTCTGTTCTTAACGCTACCTTGCTAACCCGGGGAATGGCGAATAGTTTGAAAGAAAAGAAAGATATATTATTTGTTTTATTTATTTTGCTTTGTCGCTGTCTCCCGCGCCTGCGAGTTAGCGCAAGGATACAGACGAATGAAATGGCCCATCCCACCCCCACACACATGCACACACACACACGTCTACACACGCAAACATGCATACCCACACATCCCAACGTACACACATATATACACACACAGACACATCCATATACACATATGCACACAATTAACACTGCCTGCCCCAACTCATCCCCATCGCCACCCCGCCACCCACGGAATAACATCCCCTTCCCCCCTCATGTTCGCGAGGCAGCGCCAGGAAAAGACAACAAAGGCCCCATTCGCTCACACTCAGTCTCCAGCTGTCATGCAATAATGCCCCACAGAATAAGGCCCAAAAGAAATTTCCATACTTTACCCCAGACGCTTCACATACCGTGATTCAATCCATTGACAGCACGTCGACCCCGGTATACCACATCGATCCAATTCACTCTATTCCTTGCCCTCCTTTCACCCTCCTGCATGTTCAGGCCCCGATCACTCAAAATCTTTTTCACTCCATCTTTCCACCTCCAATTTGGTCTCCCACTTCTCCTCGTTCCCACCACCTCTGACGCATATATCCTCTTGGTCAATCTTTCCTCACTCATTCTCTCCATGTGCCCAAACCATTTCAAAACACCCTCTTCTGCTCTCTCAGCCACGCTCTTTTTATTTCCACGCATCTCTCTTACCCTTACATTACTTACTCGATCAAACCACCTCACACCACATATTGTCCTCAAACATCTCATTTCCAGCACATCCACCCTCCTGCCCACGCCTCGCAACCATACAACATTGTGGATACACTATTCCTTCAAACATAGCCATTTTTGCTTTCGAAGATAATGTTCTCGACTTCCACACATTCTTAAAGGCTCCCAGGATTTTCGCCCCCTCCCCCACCCTATGATTTACTTCCGCTTCCATGGTTCCATCCGCTGCCAGATCCACTCCCAGATATCTAAAACACTTTACTTCCTCCAGTTTTTCTCCATTCAAACCTACCTCCCAATTGACTTGACCCTCAACCCTACTGTACCTAATAACCTTGCTCTTATTCACATTTACTCTTAACTTTCTTCTTCCACACACTTTACCAAACTCAGTCACTAGCTTCTGTAGTTTCCCACATGAATTAGCCACCAGCGCTGTATCATCAGCGAACAACAACTGACTCACTTCCCAAGCTCTCTCATCCCCAACAGACTGCATACTTGCCCCTCTTTCCAAAACTCTTGCATTCACCTGTAAAAAGTGGGAGGGTCAGGGAAAATGTTTTGGAAAACAGAGAAGAGGTAGTAAAAGCTTTGCGGAAGATGAAAGCCGGCAAGGCAGCAGGTTTGAATGGTATTGCAGTGGAGTTTATTAAAACAGGGGGTGACTGTATTGTTGACTGGTTGGTAAGGTTATTTAATGTATGTATGATTCATAGTGAAGTGCCTGAGGATTGGCGAAATGCTTGCATAGTTCCATTGTACAAAGGCAAAGGGGATAAGAGTGAGTGCTCAAATTACAGAGGTATAAGTTTGTTGAGTATTCCTGGTAAATTATATGGGAGGGTATTGATTGAGAGGGTGAAGACATGTACAGAGCATCAGATTGGGGAAGAGCAGTGTGGTTTCAGAAGTGGTAGAGGATGTGTGGATGAGGTGTTTGCTTTGAAGAATGTACGTGAGAAATACTTAGAAAAGCAAATGGATTTGTATGTAGCATTTATGGATCTGGAGAAGGCATATGATAGAGTTCATGGAGATGCTCTGTGGAAGGTACTAAGAATATATGGTGTGGGAGGCAAGTTAGAAGCAGTGAAAAGTTTTTATCGAGGATGTAAGGCATGTGTACGTGTAGGAAGAGAGGAAAGTGATTGGTCCTCAGTGAATGTAGGATTGCGGCAGGGGTGTGTGATGTCTCCATGGTTGTTTAAAGATATATATATATATATATATATATATATATATACATGATATATACTGTCTGCCCTTATTCATTCTCGTCGCCACCACGCCACATATGAAATAACAACCCGCTTACCCCGGCATGTGCGGGAGGTAGCGCTAGGAAAAAGCATCAAAGGCCACATTCGATCACACTCAGTCTCTAGCTGTCACGTATAATGCACCGAAACATGTCTCTTTCCACATCCAGGCCCCATAGAACGTTCCATAGTTTACCCCCAGACGCTTCATATGCCCTGGTTCAATCCAATGACAGCGCTTCGACCCCGGTATTCCACATCGTTCCAATTCACTCTATTCCTAGAAGGCCTTTCACCATCGTGCATGTTCAGGCCCCGATCACTCAAAATCTTTTTCACCATCCTTCTACCTCCAATTTGGTCTCCCACTTCTCTTCGTTCCCTCCACCTCTGACACATATATCTTCTTGGTCAATCTTTCCTCGCTCATTCTCTCCATGTGACCAAACCATTTCAGAACACCCTCCACATATCTCTCTTACCCTTTCATTACTTACTCGATCAAACCACCTCACACCACCTATTGTCCTCAAACATCTCATTTCCAGCACATGTACCCTCTTCCGCACAACTCTATCCATAGCCCACGCCTCGCAACCATATAACATTGTTGGGACCTCTATTCCTTCAAAAATACCCACTTTTGCTTTCCAAGATAACGTTCTCGACTTCCACACATTTTTCAACGCTCCCAGAACTTTCACCCTCTCCCCCACCCTATGATTCACTTCCGCTTCCATTGTTCCATCCGCTGCCAAATCCACCCACAGATATCTAAAACACTTCACTTCCTCCAGTTTTTCTCCATTCAAACTTACCTCGCAATTGACTTGTCAGTCCACCCTACTGTGCCTGATAACCTTGCTCTTATTCATATTTACTCTCTGCTTTCTTCTTTCACAAACTTTACCAATCTTAGTCACAAGCTTCACCAGTTTCTCACATGAATCAGCCACCAGCATTGTATCATCAACGAAAGAACAACTAACTAACTTCCCAAGCTTTCTCGTTCACAACTGACTGCATACTTGCCCCTCTTTCCAAAACTCTTGCATTCACTTCCCTAACAACCCCATCCATAAACAAATTAAACAACCATGTAGACATGACGTACCCCTGCCGCAAACCAACATTCACTGACAACCAACCACTTTCCTCTCTTTCTACTCGTACACATGCCTTACATCATCGATAAAGACTTTTCACTGCTTCTAACAACTTGCCTCCCACACCATATATTCTTAGTACCTTCCACAGAGCATCTCTATCAACTCTATCATATGCCTTCTCCAGATCCATAAGTGCTGCATACAAATCCATTTGCTTTTCTAAGTATTTCTCACATACATTCTTCAAGGTAAACACCTGATCCACACATCCTCTACCACTTCTGAAACCACACTGCTCTTCCGCAATATGATCCTCTGTACATTCCTTCACCCTCTCAATCAATACCCTCCCATATAATTTCCCAGGAATACTCAACAAACTTATATATTTGAGCACTCACTTTTATCCCCTTTGCCTTTGTACAATGGCACTATGCAAGCATTCCTCCAGTCCTCACGGACCGCACCATGAGTCATACATACATTTAATAACTTTACCATCCAATCAACAATACAGTCACCCTCTTCTTTAATAAATTCCACTGTAATGCCATCCAAACCTGTTGCCTTGCCGGCTTTCATCTTCCGTAAAGCTTTTACTACCTCATTTCTGTTTATCAAATCATTCTCCCTAACCCTTTCACTTTGTACACCACCTCGACCAAAACACCTTATATCTGCCACTCTATCATCAAACACATTCAACAAACCTTCAAAATACTTACTCCATCTCCTTCTCATATCACCACTACGTGTTATTACCTCCCCATTAGCTCCCTTCACTGATGTTCATATTCGTTCCTTTGTCTTACGCAATTTATTTGCCTCCTTCCAAAACATCTTTGTATTCTACCTATACCTTAATGATACTCTCTCACCCCAACTATCATTTGCCCTCCTTTTCTTCCTTTGCACCTTTCTCTTGACCTCCTGCCTCTTTCTTTTATACATCTTCCCTCATGTACATTATTTCCTTGCAAAAATCGTCCAAATGCCTCTCTCTTTTCTTTCACTAATAATATTACTTCTTCATCCCACCAATCACTGCCCTTTCTAATCTTCCCACCTCCCACGCTTTCCTGCCACAAGCATCTTTTGCAAAAGCCATGACTGTTTCCCTAAATACATCCCATTCCTCCCCCACTCCCCTTACGTCCTTTGTTCTCATCTTTTTTCCCTCCTCTATTAAGTATCTCTTGGTACTTCTTC
>NC_092262.1:1825509-1845509 GCF_036320965.1 Panulirus ornatus | reverse complement strand
CCTGTAGGGACGATGATCTCCACACCTGGAAGATCTAGGACCCACGCAACAAATAGATCGTCTAAGACCCATTCATGCCTGGAAATCCAGAATCCCAACACATCTAGGGGTTCTAGGGCCTCCATATACCAGAAGTGTCCATGAATCCCACACACTTGGAGGATCCAGGACCTCCCAGACATGAAGGATAAAGAACCCCACACCCCTGGAGGATCAAGATCACATAAACACATAGAAGATCCAGGATACATGCAAGGATACATGGAGGACCCCTAAAACACCTATACTTAGCTTATATGTTTTATCTAGGCGAAGATGCACTTGATACGTTGGTGATGATTGGCTAAATGAAACATGTCCAAGTAACATAGCTGTATTTCAAATGTTTATCAGATATTTTGAATAGAAACTTATTTATTCACTCCAGTTTCTCCCTCAGATACATAATAAATCAATTGGTAATGCTAATGAGTAAAAGGATTATGAAGTAATGTGTTGGTAAGTCTAGATTAGATAACAATAACCTCCCAAGTCAACGATCCAAGCTTGTTCTCGGATGCACGTTACTCCATTTGTAAATTTTCACATATTCTAAGATAAGTTGGGAAAACTGAGCTAAACATATGAAGAAACATGTAATTATCAAAAAAGATTTGAAGACCAGAATCTACTCAAAAAATAGAATGAATGAAACTCACTGCTTGTGAAACGTTACGGGAAGGAAAAAAAAAAAAAAAGAAAATCACCTAAAGGGAACACACTTCCAGTCACTTATCATTAAGGCTAATGCTCCATATCATTCTAAAATATCAAACAAAGTTCCAACAATCGGCTACAAAAAAGTAACAACTAATTCAGTGGTTAGAGAAAACTAATATTGATCACGATCCTTCTGTTACAAAAGTTGAACTGCTCGAGATCTACAACCGTCATAAACAAAATCAAATACACAAAATAGATTAAATATGTGAGGAATAAAGAGAATATAGAGAATATAGAGAAATATAGAGGATATAGAGAAAAAAAAAGCAAAACACTATAGAGACATAAAACGCTTAGTGACCGTGGCTTACACGTCCTCACACACAAATATACATATCTATACATCTCAATGTACACATATATATATACACACACAGACATATACATATATACACATGTACACAATTCATACTGTCTGCCTTTATTTATTCCCATCGCCACCCAGCCACACATAGAATAACAACTCCCACCCCCTCATGTGTGCGAGGTAGCGCTAGGAAAAGACAACAAAGGCCCCATTCGTTCACACTAAGTCTCTAGCTGTCATGTAATAATGCACCGAAACCACAGCTCCCTTTCCACATCCAGGCCACAGAGAACTTTCCATGGTTCACCCCAGACGCTTCACATGCCCTGGTTCATTCCATTGACAGCACGTCGACCCCGGTATGCCACATCGTACCAATTCACTCTATTCCTTCCACGTCTTTCACCCTCCTACATCTTTACGCTCCGATCACTCAAAATCTTTATCACTCCATCTTTCCACCTCCAATTTGGTCTCCCACTTCTCGAAAAAAAAAACGAAAGGGGAGGATTTCCAGCCCCCCGCTCCCTTCCCTTTTAGTCGCCTTCTACGACACGCAGGGAATACGTGGGAATTATTCTTTCTCCCCTATCCCCAGTGATATATATATATATATATATATATATATATATATATATATATATATATATATATATATATATATATATATATATATATATATATAAATATTTTTTTTATTTCTTAATTATACTTTGTCGCTGTCTCCCGCGTTTGCGAGGTAGCGCAAGGAAACAGACGAAAGAAATGGCCCAACCCCCCCCCCCCATACACATGTATATACATACGTCCACACACGCAAATATACATACCTACACAACTTTCCATGGTTTACCCCAGACGCTTCACATGCCCTGATTCAATCCACTGACAGCATGTCAACCCCGGTATAACACATCGCTCCAATTCACTCTATTCCTTGCCCTCCTTTCACCCTCCTGCATGTTCAGGCCCCGATCACACAAAATCTTTTTCACTCCATCTTTCCACCTCCACTTTGGTCTCCCTCTTCTCCTCGTTCCCTCCACCTCCGACACATATATCCTCTTGGTCAATCTTTCCTCACTCATTCTCTCCATGTGCCCAAACCACTTCAAAACACCCTCCTCTGCTCTCTCGACCACGCTCTTTTTATTTCCCCACATCTCTCTTACCCTTACGTTACTCACTCGATCAAACCACCTCACACCAAACATTGTCCTCAAACATCTCATTTCTAGCACATCCATCCTCCTGCGCACAACTCTATCCATAGCCCACGCCTCGCAACCATACAACATTGTTGATACCACTATTCCTTCAAACATACCCATTTTTGCTTTCCGAGATAATGTTCTCGACTTCCACACATTCTTCAAGGCCCCCAGAATTTTCGCCCCCTCCCCCACCCTATGATCCACTTCCGCTTTCATGGTTCCATCCGCTGCCAGATCCACTCCCAGATATCTAAAACACTTCACTTCCTCCAGTTTTTCTCCATTCAAACTCACCTCCCAATTGACTTGACCCTCAACCCTACTGTACCTAATAACCTTGCTCTTATTCACATCTATTCTTAACTTTCTTCCACACACTTTACCAAACTCAGTCACCAGCTTCTGCAATTTCTCACATGAATCAGCCACCAGCGCTGTATCATCAGCGAACAACAATTGACTCACTTCCCAAGCTCTCTCATCCCCAACAGACTTCATACTTGCCCCTCTTTCCAAAACTCTTGCATTTACCTCGCTAACAACCCCATCCATAAACAAATTAAACAACCATGGAGACATCACACACCCCTGCCGCAAACCTACATTCACTGAGAACCAATCACTTTCCTCTCTTCCTACACGTACACATGCCTTACATCCTCGATAAAAACTTTTCACTGCTTCTAACAACTTTCCTCCCACACCATATATTCTTAATACCTTCCACAGAGCATCTCTATCAACTCTATCATATGCCTTCTCCAGATCCATAAATGCTACATACAAATCCATTTGCTTTTCTAAGTATTTCTCACATACATTCTTCAAAGCAAACACCTGATCCACACATCCTCTACCACTTCTGAAACCACACTGCTCTTCCCCAATCTGATGCTCTGTACATGCCTTCACCCTCTCAATCAATACCCTCCCATATAATTTACCAGGAATACTCAACAAACTTATACCTCTGTAATTTGAGCACTCACTCTTATCCCCTTTGCCTTTGTACAATGGCACTATGCACGCATTCCGCCAATCCTCAGGCACCTCACCATGAGTCATACATACATTAAATAACCTTACCAACCAGTCAACAATACAGTCACCCCCTTTTTTAATAAATTCCACTGCAATACCATCCAAACCTGCTGCCTTGCCGGCTTTCATCTTCCGCAAAGCTTTCACTACCTCTTCTCTGTTTACCAAATCATTTTCCCTAACCCTCTCACTTTGCACACCACCTCGACCAAAACACCCTATATCTGCCACTCTATCATCAAACACATTCAACAAACCTTCAAAATACTCACTCCATCTCCTTCTCACATCACCACTACTTTTTATCACCTCCCCATTTGCGCCCTTCACTGAAGTTCCCATTTGCTCCCTTGTCTTACGCACCTTATTTACCTCCTTCCAGAACATCTTTTTATTCTCCCTAAAATTTAATGATACTCTCTCACCCCAACTCTCATTTGCCCTTTTTTTCACCTCTTGCACCTTTCTCTTGACCTCCTGTCTCTTTCTTTTATACATCTCCCACTCAATTGCATTTTTTCCCTGCAAAAATCGTCCAAATGCCTCTATCTTCTCTTTCACTAATACTCTTACTTCTTCATCCCACCACTCACTACCCTTTCTAATCAACCCACCTCCCACTCTTCTCATGCCACAAGCATCTTTTGCGCAATCCATCACTGATTCCCTAAATACATCCCATTCCTCCCCCACTCCCCTTACTTCCATTGTTCTCACCTTTTTCCATTCTGTACTCAGTCTCTCCTGGTACTTCCTCACACAAGTCTCCTTCCCAAGCTCACTTACTCTCACCACCCTCTTCACCCCAACATTCACTCTTCTTTTCTGAAAACCCATACAAATCTTCACCTTAGCCTCCACAAGATAATGATCAGACATCCCTCCAGTTGCACCTCTCAGCACATTAACATCCAAAAGTCTCTCTTTCGCGCGCCTGTCAATTAACACGTAATCCAATAACGCTCTCTGGCCATCTCTCCTACTTACATAAGTATAGTTATGTATATCTCGCTTTTTAAACCAGGTATTCCCAATCATCAGTCCTTTTTCAGCACATAAATCTACAAGCTCTTCACCATTTCCATTTAAAACACTGAACACCCCATGTATACCAATTATTCCCTCAACTGCCACATTACTCACCTTTGCATTCAAATCACCCATCACTATAACCCGGTCTCGTGCATCAAAACCACTAACACACTCATTTAGCTACTCCCAAAACACTTGCCTCTCATGATCTTTCTTCTCATGCCCAGGTGCATATGCACCAATAATCACCCATCTCTCTCCATCAACTTTCTGTTTTACCCATATTAATCGAGAATTTACTTTCTTACATTCTATCACATACTCCCACAACTCCTGTTTCAGGAGTATTGCTACTCCTTCCCTTGCTCTTGTCTTCTCACTAACCCCTGACTTTACTCCCCAGACATTCCCAAACCACTCTTCCCCTTTACCCTTGAGCTTCGTTTCACTCAGAGCCAAAACATCCAGGTTCCTTTCCTCAAACATACTACCTATCTCTCCTTTTTTCACATCTTGGTTACATCCACACACATTTAGGCACCCCAATCTGAGCCTTCGCGGAGGATGAGCACTCCCCGCGTGACTCCTTCTTCTGTTTCCCATTTTAGAAAGTTAAAAAAGTACAAGGAGGGGAGGATTTCTGGCCCCCCGCTCCCGTCCCCTCTAGTCGCTTTCTACGACACGCGAGGAATGCGTAGGAAGTATTCTTTCACCCCTATCCCCAGGGATAATATATATATATATATATATATATATATATATATATATATATATATATATATATATATATATATATATATATATATATATATATACACATACACACACATACACACACATACGCAAATATACACACACACACACACATACGTATATATACATATGAAAAATGTAAGAAACAATTTAGAAAACTGAAACTTCTAGCTTGAAATGAAATGAAAAATGAATGTCACATACTGGTTCAACATTTGGCTATGGAAAAAGGAAATGTATAATCTATTTACAGAAACATCAATAGTAGTTCTCATCAATTTAACCACTGTATCAATAAGCTTCAATGTCTAAGCTACATCTATATATATATATATATATAGAGAGAGAGAGAGAGAGAGAGAGAGAGAGAGAGAGAGGGAGAGAGAGAGAGAGAGAGAGAGAGAGAGAGAGAGAGAGAGAGAGAGAGAGAGAGAGATAGAGAGAGAGAATGTTGTCATGCTGATGAAAAGATGAACTTTTATAGATTAGGAGCAGTGCCACCAGCATAGTCCCTCTCCCATTTACTTAACATCCTCCCTCAACAACATAGAGGAAAGTAAACTCATTTTTTGGTATTGAATAAAGTATGGTATAGATGCATTTTGTGAGGAATAGTTTTTCACAATCGTGGGAGAACCATGGTGGCCATACTGTTTTTAAGGACTGTCTTTCATTATTATCATTTTTATTACTACACTTTATCTTTGATATATCAATATATTCAAATTGCCTGAAGTATTTTACAGTTGCTCCTCTGAATGTATTTTTTCATGGTTCCTCTTTTCTATCCATGTAAACCTTTTTATGTAAATGATACTATAGGTTATGAATGACATTAGTTTCATGTTAGCATATGTATAAAAGTAAAATTAGTTTTTAAGAATTTTTCCATAGCCAGAGGTTGAACCATTATGTGACATTCATTTTTTTTTCATTCATTTCAAGCTAGAAGTTTCAGTTTTCTAAATTGTTTCTTACATTTTTCATATGTATATATATATGTATGTGTGTGTGTGTGTGTGTATATGTGCGTGTGTGTGTGTATGTGTGTGTGTGTGTATATGTATATATATATGTATATTATCCCTAGGGATAGGGGTGAAAGAATACTTCCCAAGTATTCCTCGCAAGTCGTAGAAAGCGACTAGAGGGGACGGGAGCGGGGGGCCAGAAATCCTCCCCTCCTTGTACTTTTTTAACTTTCTAAAATGGGAAACAGAAGAAGGAGTCACGCGGGGAGTGCTCATCCTCCTCGAAGGCTAAAAGTGGGGTGCCTAAATGTGTGTGGATGTAACCAAGATGTGAAAAAAGGAGAGATAGGTAGTATGTTTGAGGAAAGGAACCTGGATGTTTTGGCTCTGAGTGAAACGAAGCTCAAGGGTAAAGGGGAAGAGTGGTTTGGAAATGTCTGGGGAGTGAAGTCAGGGGTTAGTGAGAGGACAAGAGCAAGGGAAGGAGTAGCAATACTCCTGAAACAGGAGTTGTGGGAGTATGTGATAGAGTGTAAGAAAGTAAATTCTCGATTAATATGGGTAAAACTGAAAGTTGATGGAGAGAGGTGGGTGATTATTGGTGCATATGCACCTGGGCATGAGAAGAAAGATCAAGAGAGGCAAGTGTTTTGGGAGCAGCTGAATGAGTGTGTTAGTGGTTTTGATGCACGAGACCGGGTTATAGTGATGGGTGATTTGAATCGCAAAGGTGAGTATGTGGCAGTTGAGGGAATAATTGGTATACATGGGGTGTTCAGTGGTTAAATGGAAATGGTGAAGAAGCTTGTAAGATTTAAAAAATGTGGCTGAAAAAGGACTGATTGATGGAGGAATGTACCTGGTTTAAAAAAGCGAGATATACATAAGTATAACTTTATGTAAGTAGAGAGATGGCCAGAGAGCTTATTGGATTACGTTTAATTGACAGGTCCGTGCGAAAGAGAGACTTTTGGATGTTAATGTGCTGAGAGGTGCAACTGGAGGATTGTCTGATCATTAATCTTGTGGAGGCTAAGGTGAAGAATTGTATGGGTTTTCAGAAAAGAAGAGTGAATGTTGTGGGGAAGAGGGTGTGAGAGAAGTGAGCTTGAGGAAGGAACCTGTGTGAGAAGTAGAAGTAAAAAAACAATGAGTAAAAAAAAAAAAAAAAGAAATTAAAAGAAAACGAAAAAAAAAATAAAATAGAAAACAAACTAGAAATAAAGTAAAAAAAAAAAAAAACAAAAAAAAAAAAAAAAAACAAAAAAAATAAAAAATAAAAAATATAAAAAAAATATAAAAAAAAGAAACAATACAAACAATAAAAAAACATACAAAATCATAAGGTCGCTCCAATCCACCAACCACCCCCCCGCCTTCCAACCCCCCCCCACCAAGCACCCCACCCCCGTCCCCACCCTCCCTCGCCACCTTGCACCCCCCCCCCCCCCCCAACCCCCCACTCTCACAACCCGCCCACACTCCCCCCCCCACACGCGCGCCCCCCCCCCCCTAACTCCTACCCCCCACCCCACACACCCACCCCCCACTGCCCTCCACACCCCCCCCCCCCCCCCCCCCCCCCCCCCCCCCCCCCCCCCCCCCCCCCCCCCCCCCCCCCCCCCTCCCACCCCCGCCACCACGCCCCCCCCCCTAACCACCCACCCCACCACACCGCCCAACCACCCCCCTACATACCTGCGCGCCTGTCGTCCAGCCTGGCCACGGTGCGCCCCACAGGCCTCCGGGGGTGGGTGCGGACAAAGCATTCTATCGGGCATCAGTTGCTGGAAGCGCCACCGCAGCTTGTGGCCGCGCCGCGTTCTGTGGGTAGCCTTCGCCCGGGTCGAGAGTAGGTGGTGCTTCCTCCGACCGCGTCTTATATCCCGCGCCGCTCGCGGCCAAGTCCGCTTAATTGCCCGGCCCCCCTGCACATTGCGTGGGCGCATACACCCCGCCCGCGCCAGGCGGTCCCTGCTGCGACGGAGCACTCTGTGCCCCCCCCGGGCCACTGCTCAGGTATGGGAGCGCGCGACCACCTCCATATACGGGCCCAACCCCGCAATTCATGGCACGGCGAGTTACCTCCCGTGCGAACGCCCCGGGCGCCCCAGGGCCCTACCTATGCCGGGCGCCACAGGGTGAGGGAGCTACCCCGACGGAGAGCTGAGCTCCGAGAGCAGGCCAGCCTACTAAATCAGGAATGAATGCAGAAATGAAGCTCGAGTGGCCTCTCTCGTTCGATAAGTTCCCTAGGTGTGCCAAGTGCGAGGGTTAGGGAAAATGCTTTGGTCAACCCGCGCCAGGACGGTGAAAAGCTTTGCGGAAGAAAACGCCGGCCAGGACGCCGTTTTGATGGAATTGCAGTGGAACTTATATTAAAAACGGGGGTGACAGTATTGTTGACTGTTGGTAAGGTTATTTAATGTATGTATGAACTCATGGTGAGGTGCCTGAGGATTGGCGGATGCGTGCATCGAGCCTTGGTTAAACCAAAGGCAAATGGGGATCCGAGTGAGTGCTCAAATTACAGAGGTATAAGTATGTTGATATTCTGTAAATTCTATGGGAGGTAAATTGATTGAGAGGGTGCAAGGCGAAGTACAGAGCAATCAGATTGGGGAAGAGCAGTGAGGTTTCAGAGTGGTCGAGATGTGTGGAATCAGGTGATTGCTTTGAAGAATGTATGTGAGAAATACTTAGAAAAGCAAATGGATTTGTATGTAGCATTTATGGATCTGGAGAAGACATATGATAGAGTTGATAGAGATGCTCTGTGGAAGGTATTAAGAATATATGGTGTGGGAGGAAAGTTGTTAGAAGCAGTGAAAAGTGTTTATCGAGGATGTAAGGCATGTGTACGTGTAGGACGAGAGGAAAGTGATTGGTTCTCAGTGAATGTAGGTTTGCGGCAGGGGTGTGTGATGTCTCCATGGTTGTTTAATTTGTTTATGGATGGGGTTGTTATTGAGGTAAATGCAAGAGTTTTAGAAAGAGGGGCAAGTATGAAGTCTGTTGGGGATGAGAGAGCTTGGGAAGTGAGTCAGTTGTTGTTCGCTGATGATACAGCGCTGGTGGCTGATTCATGTGAGAAACTGCAGAAGCTGGTGACTGAGTTTGGTAAAGTGTGTGGAAGAAGAAAGTTAAGAGTAAATGTGAATAAGAGCAAGGTTATTAGGTACAGTAGGGTTGAGGGTCAAGCCAATTGGGAGGTGAGTTTGAATGGAGAAAAACTGGAGGAAGTGAAGTGTTTTAGATATCTGGGAGTGGATCTGGCAGCGGATGGAACCATGGAAGCGGAAGTGGATCATAGGGTGGGGGAGGGGGCGAAAATTCTGGGGGCCTTGAAGAATGTGTGGAAGTCGAGAACATTATCTCGGAAAGCAAAAATGGGTATGTTTGAAGGAATAGTGGTTCCAACAATGTTGTATGGTTGCGAGGCGTGGGCTATGGATAGAGTTGTGCGCAGGAGGATGGATGTGCTGGAAATGAGATGTTTGAGGACAATGTGTGGTGTGAGGTGGTTTGATCGAGTGAGTAACGTAAGGGTAAGAGAGATGTGTGGAAATAAAAAGAGCGTGGTTGAGAGAGCAGAAGAGGGTGTTTTGAAGTGGTTTGGGCACATGGAGAGGATGAGTGAGGAAAGATTGACCAAGAGGATATATGTGTCGGAGGTGGAGGGAGCAGAGAGAAGAGGGAGACCAAATTGGAGGTGGAAAGATGGAGTGAAAAAGATTTTGTGTGATCGAGGCCTGAACATGCAGGAGGGTGAAAGGAGGGCAAGGAATAGAGTGAATTGGAGCGATGTGGTATACCGGGGTTGACGTGCTGTCAGTGGATTGAATCAAGGCATGTGAAGCGTCTGGGGTAAACCATGGAAAGCTGTGTAGGTATGTGTATTTGCTGTGTGGACGTGTGTATATACTTGTGTATGGGGGGGGGAGGTTGGGCCATTTCTTTCGTCTGTTTCCTTGCGCTACCTCGCAAACGCGGGAGACAGCGACAAAGTATAAAAAAAAATATAATATATATGTATATATATATATATATATATATATATATATATATATATATATATATATATATATATATCTTTTCTTTTCTTTCATACTATTCGCTATTTCCCGCGATAGCGAGGTAGCGTTAAGAACAGAGGACTGGCCCTTTGAGGGAATATCCTCACCTGGCCCCCTTCTCTGTTCCTTCTTTTGGGAAAAAAAAATATATATATTTTTTTTTTATTTTTTTATTATACTTTGTCGCTGTCTCCCGCGTTTGCGAGGTAGCGCAAGGAAACAGACGAAAGAAATGGCCCAACCCCCCCCATACACATGTATATACATACGTCCACACACGCAAATATACATACCTACACAGCTTTCCATGGTTTACCCCAGACGCTTCACATGCCTTGATTCAATCCACTGACAGCACGTCAACCCCGGTATACCACATCGCTCCAATTCACTCTATTCCTTGCCCTCCTTTCACCCTCCTGCATGTTCAGGCCCCGATCACACAAAATCTTTTTCACTCCATCTTTCCACCTCCAATTTGGTCTCCCTCTTCTCCTCGTTCCCTCCACCTCCGACACATATATCCTCTTGGTCAATCTTTCCTCACTCATTCTCTCCATGTGCCCAAACCATTTCAAAACACCCTCTTCTGCTCTCTCAACCACGCTCTTTTTATTTCCACACATCTCTCTTACCCTTACGTTACTTACTCGATCAAACCACCTCACACCACACATTGTCCTCAAACATCTCATTTCCAGCACATCCATCCTCCTGCGCACAACTCTATCCATAGCCCACGCCTCGCAACCATACAACATTGTTGGAACCACTATTCCTTCAAACATACCCATTTTTGCTTTCCGAGATAATGTTCTCGACTTCCACACATTCTTCAAGGCTCCCAGAATTTTCGCCCCCTCCCCCACCCTATGATCCACTTCCGCTTCCATGGTTCCATCCGCTGCCAGATCCACTCCCAGATATCTAAAACACTTCACTTCCTCCAGTTTTTCTCCATTCAAACTCACCTCCCAATTGACTTGACCCTCAACCCTACTGTACCTAATAACCTTGCTCTTATTCACATTTACTCTTAACTTTCTTCTTCCACACACTTTACCAAACTCAGTCACCAGCTTCTGCAGTTTCTCACATGAATCAGCCACCAGCGCTGTATCATCAGCGAACAACAACTGACTCACTTCCCAAGCTCTCTCATCCCAACAGACTTCATACTTGCCCCTCTTTCCAAAACTCTTGCATTTACCTCCCTAACAACCCCATCCATAAACAAATTAAACAACCATGGAGACATCACACACCCCTGCCGCAAACCTACATTCACTGAGAACCAATCACTTTCCTCTCTTCCTACACGTACACATGCCTTACATCCTCGATAAAAACTTTTCACTGCTTCTAACAACTTGCCTCCCACACCATATATTCTTAATACCTTCCACAGAGCATCTCTATCAACTCTATCATATGCCTTCTCCAGATCCATAAATGCTACATACAAATCCATTTGCTTTTCTAAGTATTTCTCACATACATTCTTCAAAGCAAACACCTGATCCACACATCCTCTACCACTTCTGAAACCGCACTGCTCTTCCCCAATCTGATGCTCTGTACATGCCTTCACCCTCTCAATCAATACCCTCCCATATAATTTACCAGGAATACTCAACAAACTTATACCTCTGTAATTTGAGCACTCACTCTTATCCCCTTTGCCTTTGTACAATGGCACTATGCACGCATTCCGCCAATCCTCAGGCACCTCACCATGAGTCATACATACATTAAATAACCTTACCAACCAGTCAACAATACAGTCACCCCCTTTTTTAATAAATTCCACTGCAATACCATCCAAACCTGCTGCCTTGCCGGCTTTCATCTTCCGCAAAGCTTTTACTACCTCTTCTCTGTTTACCAAATCATTTTCCCTAACCCTCTCACTTTGCACACCACCTCGACCAAAACACCCTATATCTGCCACTCTGTCATCAGACACATTCAACAAACCTTCAAAATACTCATTCCATCTCCTTCTCACATCACCACTACTTGTTATCACCTCCCCATTTACCCCGCCCCTTCACTGAAGTTCCCATTTGCTCACTTGTCAACGCACCCGATTTACCTCCTGCCAGAAACATCTTTTATTCTCCCTAAAATTTACTGATAGTCTCTCACCCCAACTCTCATTTGCACCTTTGTCCACCTCTTGCACCTTTCTCTTGACGCCTGTCTCTTTCTTATACGTTCTCCCACTAAATAGCATTTTTTCCCTGCAAAAATCGTCCAAATGCCTCTCTCTACTTCTCTTTCACTAATACACTTACTTCTCATACCCACCACTCACGACCCGTTTCTAAACAGCCCACCTCCCACTCGTCTCAGCCACAAAGCATCCTTTTTGCGCATCCATCACTGATTCCCTAAAATACAATCCCATTCCTCCCCCCCATCCCATTCCTATTCCTTCCTCCCTCATCCTTTCCTTCCCACCCCTAACTCTCCTCCCCTTCCCCCCTCCTCCTCCTACCCTTCCTTCTTCCCTTCCTTCCGCCTACTTCCTGTCCCCCTCCTACCATACTTCCTAAGCTTCCTACAGTTCCCCTGTCCTTTCCTTCTATCCTGCCCTCTTCCTTCCTCCCCCCCCCCTATTCCTACCCTCTCCACATTCCCTCGCTAGAATCCCCTTCCTCTCTCCTCCTCCCCCGCCCCTCCCTACCTTCCCTTATCCTTGTCCCTTTCACCTTATCCTCTTCCTCCTTTCCCCTCCCTCCTTCCTTCCATTCCCGCCTCCCCTCCTAGCCTCTTCCACCCCCCTTTCCTCCTGCCCCCTTCTTCCGATCCCTCCCTCCCCCCCCAATTCCCTTTATTCCTCCTTTCCTCCATCCTTCCTCCTTCCCTACTTTCCCCCCTTCCTTCCCCCCTCACTAAACCTTTCCTCCTTCCCCTCCCCTACCGTTGATCCCCTCCTCCTCCCTGACCTTCCCTATTCCTTCTCATATTTCCTCTCATTCCTCTCCCTCCCCTTTCCTCCTCTTCCTAACTCCATTCCCCCTCCTATTCCTGTCCCCCTTTCCCCTCCTATACCCTCATCCTTCCTCCCTCCCCTCCTTATCCTCCCATCCTGCCTCCTCCCCCTTCCTCCATCCTCCTATCCTTCCTTTTCCTAATCCTAGTTCCCCACTTCCCCTTCCCTCCCCCCCATCCCATCCCATTTCCTCCTCATCCTCCCTCCTTATTCCCCATCCTACAATCCCCCGCGTCCCCCCACCCCTCCCATCCACTTCCTTTCCCCTTCCTCCCCCCTCCTACCCCCTCCTCCTTACCTCCTCCTCCCACCCCCCTGTTCCCTGTCCTCCTTCCTCCCCCAACTCCCATTACATTCCATTGTTCTCAACCTTTGTCCTCGTACACAGGCTCTCCCTGTACTTCCCACACAGGTCTCCTTCCCAAGCCTCCCTTACTCTCACCACCATCTTCACCCCAACATTCACTCCTCTTTTCGAAAACCCATACTAAATCTCACCTTAGCCTCCACCAGATAATGATCGAGACATCCCTCCAGTTGCACCTCTCAGCACATTAACATCCAAAAGTCTCTCTTTCGCACGCCTGTCAATTAACACGTAATCCAATAACGCTCTCTGGCCATCTCTCCTACTTACATAAGTATACTTATGTATATCTCGCTTTTTGAACCAGGTATTCCCAATCATCAGTCCTTTTTCAGCACATAAATCTACAAGCTCTTCACCATTTCCATTTACAACACTGAACACCCCATGCATACCAATTATTCCCTCAACTGCCACATTACTCACCTTTGCATTCAAATCACCCATCACTATAACCCGGTCTCGTGCATCAAAACCGCTAACACACTCATTCAGCTGCTCCCAAAACACTTGCCTCTCATGATCTTTCTTCTCATGCCCAGGTGCATATGCACCAATAATCACCCACCTCTCTCCATCAACTTTCAATTTTACCCATATTAATCGAGAATTTACTTTCTTACATTCTATCACATACTCCCACAACTCCTGTTTCAGGAGTATTGCTACTCCTTCCCTTGCTCTTGTCCTCTCACTAACCCCTGACTTCACTCCCCAGACATTTCCAAACCACTCTTCCCCTTTACCCTTGAGCTTCGTTTCACTCAGAGCCAAAACATCCAGGTTCCTTTCCTCAAACATACTACCTATCTCTCCTTTTTTCACATCTTGGTTACATCCACACACATTTAGGCACCCCACTCTGAGCCTTCGAGGAGGATGATCACTCCCCGCGTGACTCCTTCTTCTGTTTCCCATTTTAGAAAGTTAATACAATATATATATATATATATATATATATATATATATATATATATATATATATATATATATATATATATATATATATATATATATATATATATATTTGGATTTGTATGTAGCATTTATGGATCTGGAGAAGGCATATGATAGAGTTGATAGAGATGCTCTGTGGAAGGTATTAAGAATATATGGTGTGGGAGGCAAGTTGTTAGAAGCAGTGAAAAGTTTTTATCGAGGATGTAAGGCATGTGTACGTGTAGGAAGAGAGGAAAGTGATTGGTTCTCAGTGAATGTAGGTTTGCGGCAGGGGTGTGTGATGTCTCCATGGTTGTTTAATTTGTTTATGGATGGGGTTGTTAGGGAGGTGAATGCAAGAGTTTTGGATAGAGGGGCAAGTATGAAGTCTGTTGTGGATGAGAGAGCTTTTGAAGTGAGTCAGTTGTTGTTCGCTGATGATACAGCGCTGGTGGCTGATTCATGTGAGAAACTGCAGAAGCTGGTGACTGAGTTTGGTAAAGTGTGTGAAAGAAGAAATTTAAGAGTAAATGTGAATAAGAGCAAGGTTATTGGGTACAGTCAATTGGGAGGTAAGTTTGAATGGAGAAAAATTGGAGGAAGTAAAGTGTTTTAGATATCTGGGAGTGGATCTGGCAGCGGATGGAACCATGGAAGCGGAAGTGGATCATAGGATGTGGGAGGGGGCGAAAATTCTGGGAGCCTTGAAGAATGTGTGGAAGTCGAGAACATTATCTCGGAAAGCAAAAATGTGTATGTTTGAAGGAATAGTGGTTCCAACAATGTTGTATGGTTGCGAGGCGTGAGCTATGGATAGAGTGATGCGCAGGAGGATGGATGTGCTGGAAATGAGATGTTTGAGAACAATGTGTGGTGTGAGGTGGTTTGATCGAGTAAGTAACGTAAGGGTAAGAGAGATGTGTGGAAATAAAAAGAGCGTGGTTGAGAGAGCAGAAGAGGGTGTTTTGAAATGGTTTGGGCACATGGAGAGAATGAGTGAGGAAAGATTGACCAAGAGGATATATGTGTCGGAGGTGGAGGGAACGAGGAGAAGAGGGAGACCAAATTGGAGGTGGAAAGATGGAGTGAAAAAGATTTTGTGTGATCGGTGCCTGAACATGCAGGAGGGTGAAAGGAGGGCAAGGAATAGAGTGAATTGGAGCGATGTGGTATACCGGGGTTGACGTGCTGTCAGTGGATTGAATCAGGGCATGTGAAGCGTCTGGGGTAAACCATGGAAAGCTGTGTAGGTATGTATATTTGCGTGTGTGGACGTATGTATATACATGTGTATGGGGCTGTGTTGGGCCATTTCTCTCGTCTGTTTCCTTGCGCTACCTCGCAAACGCGGTAGACAGCGACAAAGCAAAAAAAAAAAAAAAAATATATATATATATATATATATATATATATATATATATATATATATATATATATATATATATATATGTGTGTGTGTGTGTGTGTGTGTGTGTGTGTGTGTGTATACGTTGAGATATATAGATATGTATATATATGTGTTAGTGGTGCATGACAAAAAGAGGTTGATGTGAAGGGAAAAAAAGACAGTGCTGGTTCTCTGCGTCCTCGCCACTATCCTGTCTGAAACTTAGGCAGCAGTATCTTCCTTGACAGTGATTGCCTGCTACACACTATTACTACAGAATAGTAGCAGTAGGTGCCACCATTTCTCCTGAATCATCCGCGTTTGTGGAGATCTTGGATCCCCCAAGTGTGCTGTTTCCTCTATTCTCCAGGCGAGTGGGGATGTTGCATCCTTGCCGGAGCGAAGGTAATAGAATCTCTAAGTGTGCACAGTGTCTGGATCATCTCTTGTCTGCTGGTCCTAGATCCTCCAGGTAATGGGAAACTGGGACTTTCTATACTCATTCTTTTTTGTTTTATCTAGACGAAGATGCACTTGACATGGTGATGATTGGCTAAATGCAACATGTTCGAATAACATTGTTGTATTGGAAATGATTACCGGACACTGTGACTCGAGACTTATATACTAACTTAAATTCTCTCTCAGATGTATGTTTTGTCAGTTGATTAAGCTAACGAATAAAGAGATTATGAAGTAATGTTTTGGAAAGTATATATTAACTAACCACAGTCACCCAAGTCAACGATATAAGCTTGTTTTCTGATATACACTTCTTTATTTGTAACTTTTCGCATATTTCAAAGTAAATTAGGACAAATTACAGTAAACATAAAAAGACTCATGGTGAGGTGCCTGAGGATTGGCGGAATGCGTGCATAGTGCCAGTGTACAAAGGCAAAGGGGATAAGAGTGAGTGCTCAAATTACAGAGGTATAAGTTTGTTGAGTATTCCTGGTAAATTATATGGGAGGGTATTGATTGAGAGGGTGAAGGCATGTACAGAGCATCAGATTGGGGAAGAGCAGTGCGGTTTCAGAAGTGGTAGAGGATGTGTGGATCAGGTGTTTGCTTTGAAGAATGTATGTGAGAAATACTTAGAAAAGCAAATGGATTTGTATGTAGCATTTATGGATCTGGAGAAGGCATATGATAGAGTTGATAGAGATGCTCTGTGGAAGGTATTAAGAATATATGGTGTGGGAGGCAAGTTGTTAGAAGCAGTGAAAAGTTTTTATCGAGGATGTAAGGCATGTGTACGTGTAGGAAGAGAGGAAAGTGATTGGTTCTCAGTGAATGTAGGTTTGCGGCAGGGGTGTGTGATGTCTCCATGGTTGTTTAATTTGTTTATGGATGGGGTTGTTAGGGAGGTAAATGCAAGAGTCCTGGAAAGAGGGGCAAGTATGAAGTCTGTTGGGGATGAGAGAGCTTGGGAAGTGAGTCAGTTGTTGTTCGCTGATGATACAGCGCTGGTGGCTGATTCATGTGCGAAACTGCAGAAGCTGGTGACTGAGTTTGGTAAAGTGTGTGGAAGAAGAAAGTTAAGAGTAAATGTCAATAAGAGCAAGGTTATTAGGTACAGTAGGGTTGAGGGTCAAGTCAATTGGGAGGTGAGTTTGAATGGAGAAAAACTGGAGGAAGTGAAGTGTTTTAGATATCTGGGAGTGGATCTGTCAGCGGATGGAACCATGGAAGCGGAAGTGGATCATAGGGTGGGGGAGGGGGCGAAAATTTTGGGAGCCTTGAAAAATGTGTGGAAGTCGAGAACATTATCTCGGAAAGCAAAAATGGGTATGTTTGAAGGAATAGTGGTTCCAACAATGTTGTATGGTTGCGAGGCGTGGGCTATGGATAGAGTTGTGCGCAGGAGGATGGATGTGCTGGAAATGAGATGTTTGAGGACAATGTGTGGTGTGAGGTGGTTTGATCGAGTAAGTAACGTAAGGGTAAGAGAGATGTGTGGAAATAAAAAGAGCGTGGTTGAGAGAGCAGAAGAGGGTGTTTTGAAATGGTTTGGGCACATGGAGAGAATGAGTGAGGAAAGATTGACCAAGAGGATATATGTGTCGGAGGTGGAGGGAACGAGGAGAAGAGGGAGACCAAATTGGAGGTGGAAAGATGGAGTGAAAAAGATTTTGTGTGATCGGGGCCTGAACATGCAGGAGGGTGAAAGGAGGGCAAGGAATAGAGTGAATTGGAGCGATGTGGTATACAGGGGTTGACGTGCTGTCAGTGGAGTGAATCAAGGCATGTGAAGCGTCTGGGGTAAACCATGGAAAGCTGTGTAGGTATGTATATTTGCGTGTGTGGACGTGTGTATGTACATGTGTATGGGGGGGGGGGTTGGGCCATTTCTTTCGTCTGTTTCCTTGCGCTACCTCGCAAACGCGGGAGACAGCGACAAAGTATAAAAAAAAAATAAAAAGAAGAATGAAATTATCAACTTTTTTCCAAAACATGGAATCAATGAAACTCTTTACGTGAAACGTTCCAGAGTGGTAAAAAGAACAGCCACTGTCACTTGACGGGAACACACTTCCAGCTGATTCTCATCCCAGCATGTTTTCGTAATAGTTTTGTTCCCCTTATCCCTTTTAGTTGATGATGGCCATTCGTTTTATGTCTCTCTAATATTTTGCTTGATGTTTTTTCCATTATTTCCATTCGTCAAATATTTGATCTATCTTGTGTACTTGATTTTGTTTATGATGGTTGCAGATCTCGAGCAGTTCAACTTTTGTAACAGAAGAATCATCAGTTTTAGTTTCCTCTAACCACTGAATTAATTAGTACTTTGTGTAGCCGATTGTTGGAACTTTGTTTGATAATTTGGAATGATATGGAGCATTAGCCATAATAATGACTGGAATGTGTTTCCTTCAGGTGATTGTGGCTGTTTGTTTTTTTCCTCCTCGTAACGTTTCACAAGCAGTGAGTTTCATTCATTCTATGTTTTGAGTAGATTTTGGTCTTCAAATTTTTTTGATGATTACATGTTTCTTCATATGTTTAGTGCAGTTTTCCCAACTCTTGTTAGAATATATGAAAATTTACAAATGAAGCAGCGGGCATCCGAGAACAAGCTTAGATCGTTGACTTGGACGGCTTTTATTATCTAATCTAGACTTACCAAGACAACACTTCATAATCTATTTATTCGTTAGCATTATTAATTGATATATCATGTAGATGAGGGAGAAATTTTAGTGAGTAGATAAGTTTCTATTCACATTATCTGATAATCATTTGAAATACAATGTTATTCGGACAAGTTTCATATAGCCAATGTTCACCAACGTGTCAAGTGCATCTTCGTCTAGATAAAACAAAAAGGTGTTGTAGGGGTTCTGGGTCCTACAGGCGCGAGGAGGCATGTATCCTGGACCTTTTATGTCTTTATGCGATCTTGATCCTCCAGATGTGTTGGGTTCTTTATCCTCCATGTTTGGGAGGTTCTGGATCCTTCACGTGTGCGGGATGCATGGACACTTCTGGTATATGGAGGCCCTAGAACCCCGAGATGTGGTGGGATCCTGGATCTCCAGGCTTGAATGGGTCTTAGACTATGTGTCTGTGTGGGTCCTACATCTTCCAGGTGTGGAGATCATCAACCCTACAGGTGTTTGGAAGCCCATGATCCTCCAGGTGTGTACGGGTTCAGTATCAACTACTTATGTGTTCTTTAATCATCCAGATCTTTGGGTTTACTTTATCATATAGGTGTGTGGAAGCTTTGGTTTCTCCAAGTGCATTAGGATTCCAAATTATCCATGTGTGTTAGATGGTATATCCTGAAGGCGTTTGGAATTCTTGATACTGCATGTGAGGGGGTTCAGGATCTCCAAGGTGTGTGGGGGCCCTAGATTCTACACCTGTATCTTTAAGGTGTGTGTGGGAGCATTGGATTATCCAGATATGTGGAAGCCTGAATTCTCCAGATGTATGGAAACCCCGAATTCTCCAGGTGTGGGGGATTCTTTGTCCTAGAGGTGTGTAGGATACCTGGATAATCGAGATGTTAGATACTCATGATCGTATTTTCTTCTCGCAGGTCAAAGATAATAAACAACTGAGACATTTTTTATGGATTTTATTATTTTGTTTGACCTCTTCAGTTGCTCAGGAGGTCAGGCTGCAACTCCTACAAGCCGAC
>NC_092262.1:1813009-1823009 GCF_036320965.1 Panulirus ornatus | reverse complement strand
CTCAGTAAATGTAGGTTTGCGGCAGGGGTGTGTGATGTCTCCATGGTTGTTTAATTTGTTTATGGATAGGGTTATTAGGGAGGTCAATGCAAGAGTTTAGGAAAGAGAGGCAAGTATGCAGTCTGTTGTTGATGAGAGAGCTTGGGAAGTGAGTCAGTTGTTATTCGCTGATGATACAGCGCTGGTGGCTAATTCATGTGAGAAACTGCAGAAGCTGGTGACTGAGTTTGTTAAAGTGTTTGAAAGAAGAAAGTTGAGAGTAAATGTGAATAAGAGGAAGATTATTAGGTACCGTAAGGTTGAGGGTCAAGTAAATTGGAGGTAAGTTTGAATGGAGAAAAACTTGAGGAAGTGAAATATTTTAGATATCTGGGAGTGGATTTGGCAGCGGATGGAACCATGGAAGCGGAAGTGAATCATACGGTGGTGGAGGGGGCGAAAATCCTGGGAGCCTTGAAGAATGTGTGGAAGTCGAGAACCTTATCTCGGAAAGCAAAAATGGGTATGTTTGAAGTAAGAGTGGTTCCAAAAATGTTTTATGGTTGCGATGCGTGGGCTATGGATAGAGTCGTGCGAAGAAGGGTGGATGTGTTGGAAATGAGATATTTGAGGACAATATGTGGTGTTAGGTAGTTTGATCGAGTAAGTGATAATAGGGTAAGAGAGATGTGTGCAAATAAGAAAAGTGTGGTTGAGAGAGCAGAAGAGGGTGTTTTGAAATGGTTTGGTCACATGGAGAGAATGAGTGAGGAAAGATTGACCAAGAGGATATATGTGTCAGAAGTGGAGGGAACGAGGAGAAGTGGGAGACCAAAATGGAGGTGGAAAGATAGAGTGAAAAATATTTTGAGTTGTCGGGGACTGAACATGCAGGAGGGTGAAAGCGGTGCAAGGAATAGAGTGAATTGGAACGATGTGATATACCAGGGTAGACGAGCTGTCAATGGATTGAACCAGGGCATGTGAAGCGTCTGGGGTAATCCATGGAAATTTCTGTGGGACTGGATGTGGAGAGGGAGCTGTGCTTTCCATGCATTATTACATGACAGCTAGAGACTGAGTGTGAACGAATGGGGCCTTTGTTGTCTTTTCCTAGCGCTACCTCGCACACATGAGGGGGGAGAGGGTTGTTATTTTATGTGTGGCGAGGTGGCAATGGGAATGAATAAAAGCAGACAGTATGAATTATGTACATGTGTATATATGTATATGTCTGTTGTGGATATATATGTATGCATTGAGATATATAGGTATGTATATTTGCTTGTGTGGACGTGTATGTATATACATGTGTATGTGGTTGAGTTGGGCCATTCTTTCGTCTGTTTCATTGCGCAACCTCGTTAACGCGGGAGACATCGACAAAGCAAAATAAATAGTACATATATATAAAATAATGATAATAATAATAGTAATAATAATAATAATATTTTTTTATTTTTTTTATTATACTTTGTCGCTGTCTCCCGCGTTTGCGAGGTAGCGCAAGGAAACAGACGAAAGAAATGGCCCAACCCCCCCACATACACATGTATATACATACGTCCACACACGCAAATATACATACCTACACAGCTTTCCATGGTTTACCCCAGACGCTTCATATGCCTTGATTTTATCCACTGACAGCACGTCAACCCCGGTATACCACATCGCTCCTATTCACTCTATTCCGTGCCCTCCTTTCACCCTCCTGCATGTTCAGGCCCCGATCACACAAAATCTTTTTCACTCCATCTTTCCACCTCCAATTTGGTCTCCCTCTTCTCCTCGTTCCCTCCACCTCCGACACATATATCCTCTTGGTCAATCTTTCCTCACTCATTCTCTCCATGTGCCCAAACCACTTCAAAACACCCTCTTCTGCTCTCTCAACCACGCTCTTTTTATTTCCACACATCTCTCTTACCCTTACGTTACTCACTCGATCAAACCACCTCACACAACACATTGTCCTCAAACATCTCATTTCCAGCACATCCATCCCCCTGCGCACAACTCTATCCATAGCCCACGCCTCGCAACCATACAACATTGTTGGAACCACTATTCCTTCAAACATACCCATTTTTGCTTTCCGAGATAATGTTCTCGACTTCCACACATTCTTCAAGGCTCCCAGAATTTTCGCCCCCTCCCCCACCCTATGATCCACTTCCGCTTCCATGGTTCCATCCGCTGCCAGATCCACTCCCAGATATCTAAAACACTTCACTTCCTCCAGTTTTTCTCCATTCAAACTCACCTCCCAATTGACTTGACCCTCAACCCTACTGTACCTAATAACCTTGCTCTTATTCACATTTACTCTTAACTTTCTTCTTTCACACACTTTACCAAACTCAGTCACCAGCTTCTGCAGTTTCTCACATGAATCAGCCACCAGCGCTGTATCATCAGCGAACAACAACTGACTCACTTCCCAAGCTCTCTCATCCCCAACAGACTTCATACTTGCCCCTCTTTCCAAAACTCTTGCATTTACCTCCCTAACAACCCCATCCATAAACAAATTAAACAACCATGGAGACATCACACACCCCTGCCGCAAACCTACATTCACTGAGAACCAATCACTTTCCTCTCTTCCTACACGTACACATGCCTTACATCCTCGATAAAAACTTTTCACTGCTTCTAACAACTTGCCTCCCACACCATATATTATCAATACCTTCCACAGAGCATCTCTATCAACTCTATCATATGCCTTTTCCAGATCCATAAATGCTACATACAAATCCATTTGCTTTTCTAAGTATTTCTCACATACATTCTTCAAAGCAAATACCTGATCCACACATCCTCTACCACTTCTGAAACCACACTGCTCTTCCCCAATCTGATGCTCTGTACATGCCTTCACCCTCTCAATCAATACCCTCCCATATAATTTACCAGGAATACTCAACAAACTTATACCTCTGTAATTTGAGCACTCACTCTTATCCCCTTTGCCTTTGTACAATGGCACTATGCACGCATTCCGCCAATCCTCAGGCACCTCACCATGAGTCATACATACAGTAAATAACCTTACCAAGCAGTCAACAATACAGTCACCCCATTTTTTAATAAATTCCACTGCAATACCATCCAAACCTGCTGCCTTGCCGGCTTTCATCTTCCGCAAAGCTTTCACTACCTCTTCCTATTATTATTATTATTATTATTATTATTATTATTATTATTATTATTATTATTATTATTATTTTTTGCAGGGAAAAATATAATAATAACAATAATAATAATAATAATAATAATAATAATAATAATAATAATAATAATGATAATAATAATAACAATAATAATGATAATGATAATAATAATAATAGTGATAATAATAATAATGATGATAATGATAATAATAATAATAATAATAATTATAATAATAATAATAATAATAATAATAATAATAATAATAATAATAATAATAATAAAAATAATAATATAATAATAATATTTTTGATTATAGTAATAATGATGATATGATGATAATGATAATGATAATGATAATAATAATAATAGTGATCATAATAATAATGATAAGAATAATGCTACTACTAATAATGGTAATGATAATAACAGTAATGATAATTATAACAATAATGATAATAGGGGAGAAAGAATACTTCCCACGTATTCCCTGCGTGTCGTAGAAGGCGACTAAAAGGGAAGGGAGCGGGGGGCTGGAAATCCTCCCTTCTCGTTTTTTTTTTTTTTTTTCCAAAAGAAGGAACAGAGAAGAGGTCCAGGTGAGGATATTCCCTCAAAGGCCCAGTCCTCTGTTCTTAACGCTACCTCGCTATCGCGGGAAATAGCGAATAGTATAAAAAAAAAAAAAAAAAATAATAATAATAATAATAATAATAATAATGATTATAATGATAGTAATACTAATAATACTAATGATAATAATAGTAATGTTAGTAATGATAATAATAATGAAAATAACAATAATGATGATAATAATTATGATAATAATAATAATAATATCAATAATAATAATAATAGTAATAATAATAATAATAATAATAATAATAATAATAATAATAAATATAATAATAATAGTAACAATAATAATAATCTTAATGAGAATAATGATAATGATAATAACAATAATAATAATAATAATTCTAATAATAATGATAATAATAATGATAATAATAAGAATAGTAATAATGATGATGATAATAATGATAATAATGATAATGATAATAATAATAATAATGATAATAATGATAATAATAATAATAATAATAATAATAATAATAATAATAATAATAATAATATTAATAATAATAATAATAATAATGATAATAATAATAATAATAATAATGATAATAGTAATGATAATAATAATAATGATAATAATAATAATAATAATATTAATAATAATAATAATAATAATGATAATAATAATAATAATAATGATAATAATAATAATAATGATAATAATAATAATAATGATAATAATAATAATGATAATAATAATAATAATAATAATAATAATAATAATAATAATAATAATAAAAATGATAATAATGATAATAATGATAATAATTGTAACAATGATAATGACAATAATGATAATGATAATAAGGAAAATAGTGACAAGGATACTAATAATGAATAATAATCATCATCCCTGTAGACTGGGGAGAAATCAAACTGGCCAAGTATTCCCTGCATGTCGTAGAAGGCGACCAAGAGGAGCGGAATCATGTGGCTGGAAATCCTCCCTTTCTCTATTACTCTCCTAAAGAAGGAACAGAGCAAGGAGGCTAGTGAGGAATTTTCCCTATAAGGCTCTGTCATCTGTTCTTGACGATACCTCGCTCACGCGGGTATTAAGACGAACATATATAGAAAAAATATCAGCTAAAAGTGCGTCACAATATGTGTAAGCACATCTATTTCCAGACAAAACTACTTTCTAATTATGTCCCCAGCTGGATGTATTTGATTATGTTTGGAATCTCTTTACTTTTTTTATCCCTTATACTTGGAGAGAGAGACAGGCTTAATGATAGATATCTATGTTTTGTATTACGACTTGTTCAATGATTTCTCACCTTTACTAAATCAGAGAAATGAAAAAGATAACTTACCTGAATTGAAGGTCAGAATATGTCGTATTATCAAGTATCAATGTTTGTTGAGGTGCAGTGAAGTTGTCTTCAGTCTCAGTGAAACTGTTGTTGTCTAATTGCCACCGTACTCTAAGATGTGCATACTCGTCCTTTGACACCTAAAATACATGCTCTTGTTACTCTCTTGACTTGAATCATTTATACAATTAGAATTAATTCCTGTAATTTTGCTTTCTTCTGTACAATTACCTAAATTGTTTCCTTCTGTCCATTAGTTCAAACCAACTACAAAATGACTCATTACATTGCATATTGTCTCCATCTTAGCAAATATATGTCGCGGGATACGTGTGTTGTTGTAGGAATACTCATAGAGTCATATAACTTAAGTTTGTGTATCAACCTGATTGGTAATAATGCTTTGCACCTCACTCATCCACTTATAAACACATTGTCCCAGACACTTTCTCTTTCTAAGGAGCATGTCCTGGATAATTCTGCTTTCTGAATACCATATCCCAGAATCTACTACTTTCTAAAGAGATTGTCACAGACTCTTTTACGTTCCCAAGAACTTGTCCCAGACATTCCACTTTCTAAAATCCTTGTCCATGATACTTTATCTTTCATAAGACCCTATTCCAGACGCTTCTACTTTTTGCACCGATTACAAAGAGAAATTCCACTTTCTATAGACTTTACAGCAAACACTTCTATTTTTACAAATCTCATCCCAAACACCTTTTACGTTCTAAGAACCTTCTCCCAAACGTCCACTTTTTCGAGACTTTTTCAAAAACCTTTCTACTTTCTAAAGACTTTATCCCAGACACCTTTTCTTTCGAAAGACCTTTATCCCAAACACTTGCACTGTTTAAGAGACTCATTCCAAACACATCTATTTTCTGTAAAACTTATATCAAACAGTCCTAGAGTCTAGAGATTTCATCTCACAATTTTAGTAAAAAGATGTTATGCAAGGAGGTAAATAAAGTGCGCAAGATAAGGCAGCAAATGCGAACTTCAGTGAAGGGCGCAAATGGTGAGGTGATAACAAGTAGTGGTGATGTGAGAAGGAGATGGAGTGAGTATTTTGAAGGTTTGCTGAATGTGTTTGATGATAGAGTGGCAGATATAGGGTATTTTGGTCGAGGTGGTGTGCAAAGTGCGAGGGTTAGGGAAAATGATTTGGTAAACAGAGAAGAGGTAGTAAAAGCTTTGCGGAAGATGAAAGCCGGCAAGGCAGCAGGTTTGGATGGTATTGCAGTGGAATTTATTAAAAAAGGGGGTGACTGTATTGTTGACTGGTTGGTAAGGTTATTTAATGTATGTATGACTCATGGTGAGGTGCCTGAGGATTGGCGGAATGCGTGCATAGTGCCGTTGTACAAAGGCAAAGGGGATAAGAGTGAGTGCTCAAATTACAGAGGTATAAGTTTGTTGAGTATTCCTGGCAAATTATATGGGAGGGTATTGATTGAGAGGGTGAAGGCATGTACAGAGCATCAGATTGGGGAAGAGCAGTGTGGTTTCAGAAGTGGTAGAGGATGTGTGGATCAGGTGTTTGCTTTGAAAAATGTATGTGAGAAATACTTAGAAAAGCAAATGGATTTGTATGTAGCATTTATGGATTTGGAGAAGGCATATGATAGAGTTGATAGAGATGCTCTGTGGAAGGTATTAAGAATATATGGTGTGGGAGGCAAGTTGTTAGAAGCAGTGAAAAGTTTTTATCGAGGATGTAAGGCATGTGTACGTGTAGGAAGAGAGGAAAGTGATTGGTTCTCAGTGAATGTAGGTTTGCGGCAGGGGTGTGTGATGTCTCCATGGTTGTTTAATTTGTTTATGGATGGGGTTGTTAGGGAGGTGAATGCAAGAGTTTTGGAAAGAGGGGCAAGTATGAAGTCTGTTGGGGATGAGAGAGCTTGGGAAGTGAGTCAGTTGTTGTTCGCTGATGATACAGCGCTGGTGGCTGATTCATGTGAGAAACTGCAGAAGCTGGTGACTGAGTTTGGTAAAGTGTGTGAAAGAAGAAAGTTAAGAGTAAATGTGAATAAGAGCAAGGTTATTAGGTACAGTAGGGTTGAGGGTCAAGTCAATTGGGAGGTGAGTTTGAATGGAGAAAAACTGGAGGAAGTGAAGTGTTTTAGATATCTGGGAGTGGATCTGGCAGCGGATGGAACCATGGAAGCGGAAGTGGATCATAGGGTGGGGGAGGGGGCGAAAATTCTGGGAGCCTTGAAGAATGTGTGGAAGTCGAGAACATTATCTCGGAAAGCAAAAATGGGTATGTTTGAAGGAATAGTGGTTCCAACAATGTTGTATGGTTGCGAGGCGTGGACTATGGATAGAGTTGTGCGCAGGAGGATGGATGTGCTGGAAATGAGATGTTTGAGGACAATGTGTGGTGTGAGGTGGTTTGATCGAGTAAGTAACGTAAGGGTAAGAGAGATGTGTGGAAATAAAAAGAGCGTGGTTGAGAGAGCAGAAGAGGGTGTTTTGAAATGGTTTGGTGACATGGAGAGAATGAGTGAGGAAAGATTGACCAAGAGGATATATGTGTCGGAGGTGGAGGGAACGAGGAGAAGAGGGAGACCAAATTGGAGGTGGAAAGATGGAGTGAAAAAGATTTTGTGTGATCGGGGCCTGAACATGCAGGAGGGTGAAAGGAGGGCAAGGAATAGAGTGAATTGGAGCGATGTTGTATACCGGGGTTGACGTGCTGTCAGTGGATTGAATCAAGGCATGTGAAGCGTCTGGGGTAAACCATGGAAAGCTGTGTAGGTATGTATATTTGCGTGTGTGTGGACGTATGTATATACATGTGTATGGGGTGAGTTGGGCCATTTCTTTCGTCTGTTTCCTTGCGCTACCTCGCAAACGCGGGAGACAGCGACAAAGCAAAAAAAAAAGAGAAAATATATATATATATATATATATATATATATATATATATATATATATATATATATATATATATATATATATATATATATATATATCCCTGGGGATAGGGGAGAAAGAATACTTCCCACGCATTTCTCAAGTGTCGTAGAAGGCGACTAAAGGGGACGGGAGCGGGGTCCAGAAACCCTCCCGTCATTCTATTTTGACTTTCTAAAATGGGAAACAGAAGTCACGCTGGGAGTGCTCATCCTCCTCGAAGGCTGAGATTAGGGTGTCTAAATGTGTGTCGATGTAACCAAGATGAGAAAAAAGGAGAGATAGGTAGTATTTTTGAGGAGAGGAACTTGGATGTTTTGGCTCTGAGTGAAACGAAGCTCAAGGGTAAAGGGGAAGAGTGGTTTGAGAATGTCTTGTGAGTAAAGTCAGGGGTTTGTGAGAGGACAAGAGCAAGGGAAGGAGTAGCACTGCTCCTGAAACAGAAGTTTCAGAAAAGAAGAGAGAATGTTGGGGTGAGGAGAGTGGTGAGAGTAAGTGAGCTTGGGAAGGAGACTTGTGTGAGGAAGTACCAGGAGAGACTGAGTACAGAATGGAAAAAGGTGAGAACAAAGGAGGTAAGAGGAGAGTGGGAGGAATGGGATGTATTTAGAGAAGCAGTGATTACTTGCGCAAAAGATGCTTGTGGCATGAGATGCGTGAGAGATGGGTTGATTAGAAAGGGTAGCGAGTGGTGGGATGAAGAGGTAAGATTAATAGTGAAAGAGAAGAGAGAGACATTTGGACGATTTTTGCAGGGAAAAATGCAAATGAGTGGGAGATGTATAAAAGAAAGAGAAAAGAGATCAAGAGAAAGGTGCAAGAGGTGAAAAAGAGGGCAAATGAGAGTTAGGGTGAGAGAGTATCATTAAATTCTAGGGAGAATAAAAAGATGTTTTGGAAGGTGGTAAATAAAGTGCGTACGACAAGGGAACAAATGGGAACTTCAGTGAAGGGGGCTAGTGGGGAGGTGATAAAAAGTAGTGGTGATGTGAGAAGGAGATGGAGTGAGTATTTTCAAGGTTTGTTGAATGTGTTTGATGATAGAGTGGAAGATATAGGGTGTTTTGGTCAAGGTGGTGTGCAAAGTGAGGGGGTTAGGGAAAATCATTTGGTAAACGGAGAAGAGGTACTAAAAGCTTTACGGAAGATGAAAGCCGGCAAGGCAGGCAGCTTTGGATGGTATTGCAGTGGAATTTATCAAAAAAGGGGGTGACTGTATTGTTGACTGGTTGGTAAGGTTATTTAATGTATGTATGATTCATGGTGAGGTGCCTGAGGATTGGCGGAATGCTTGCATAGTGCCATTGTACAAAGGCAAAGGGGAAAAGAGTGAGTGCTCATATTACAGAGGTATAAGTTTGTTGAGTATTCCTGTGAAATTTTATGGGAGGGCATTGATTGAGAGGCTGTAGGCATGTACAGAACATCAGACTGGGGAGGAACAGTTTGGTTTCAGACGTGATAGAGGATGTGTGGACCTTGTGTTTGATTTGAAGATTAAATCTGAGAAATACTTACAAAAATAGAAGAATTCATATATGGCATTTATGGATCTTAAGAATGCATTTGATCGGGTTTACAGAGATGCTTTGTGGAAGGTCTTCAATACATATGTTGTGAGAGGTAAAATTTTAAAAGGAATGGGAGGCTTTCATCAAAGGTGCAAATCGTGTGTACGAGAAGGAAGAGAGAAAAGTGAATGTTTCCCAGTGAAGGAAAGTCTGAAGGAAGAGTATATGATGTCACCATGGTCCTTTACTTTGTTTAAGGATAAGGTACAGAAGAATGTAAATGGAATAGTCTTTGAGAGAGGGGCTTTTATGCAGTATGTTGGTGGTAAGAGGGCGTGGGAAGTGTCATTCGTTGTTCACCGATGGTACTGTACTGGTAGCTGACTCGAGTGAGAAACTACGGAAGTGGTGACTGAGATTGGAGGAGTGTTTGAAAGGAGAAATATGTGAGTT
>NC_092262.1:1779555-1812909 GCF_036320965.1 Panulirus ornatus | reverse complement strand
ACAAACCTTGAAAATACTCACTCCATCTCCTTCTCACATCACCACTACTTTTTATCACCTCCCCATTAGCACCCTTCACTGAAGTTCCCATTTATTCCCTTGTCGTACGCACTTTATTTACCACCTTCCAAAACATCTTTTTATTCTCCCTAGAATTTAATGATACTCTCTCACCCTAACTCTCATTTGCCCTCTTTTTCACCTCTTGCACCTTTCTCTTGATCTCTTTTCTCTTTCTTTTATACATCTCCCACTCATTTGCATTTTTCCCTGCAAAAATCGTCCAAATGTCTCTCTCTTCTCTTTCACTATTAATCTTACCTCTTCATCCCACCACTCGCTACCCTTTCTAATCAACCCATCTCTCACGCATCTCATGCCACAAGCATCTTTTGCGCAAGTAATCACTGCTTCTCTAAATACATCCCATTCCTCCCACTCTCCTCTTACCTCCTTTGTTCTCACCTTTTTCCATTCTGTACTCAGTCTCTCCTGGTACTTCCTCACACAAGTCTCCTTCCCAAGCTCACTTACTCTCACCACTCTCCTCACCCCAACATTCTCTCTTCTTTTCTGAAACTTCTGTTTCAGGAGCAGTGCTACTCCTTCCCTTGCTCTTGTCCTCTCACAAACCCCTGACTCTACTCACAAGATATTCTCAAACCACTCTTCCCCTTTACCCTTGAGCTTCGTTTCACTCAGAGCCAAAACATCCAAGTTCCTCTCCTCAAACATACTACCTATCTCTCCTTTTTTCTCATCTTGGTTACATCGACACATATTTAGACACCCCAATCTGAGCCTTCGAGGAGGATGAGCACTCCCAACGTGACTTCTGTTTCCCATTTTAGAAAGTCAAAATAGAATGAGGGGAGGGTCTCTGGACCCCGCTCCCGTCCCCTTTAGTCGCCTACTACGACACTTGAGAAATGCGTGGGAAGTATTCTTTCTCCCCTATCCCCAGGGATATATATATATATATATATATATATATATATATATATATATATATATATATTTTTTTTTTTCATACTATTCGCCATTTCCCGCATTAGCGAGGTAGCGTTAAGAACAGAGGACTGGGCCTTTGAGGGAATATCCTCATATGGCCCCCTTCTCTGTTCCTTCTTTTGGAAAATTTAAAAAAAAATGAGAGGGGAGGATTTCCAGCCCCCCGCTCCCTTCCCTTTTAGTCGCCTTCTACGACATGCAGGGAATACGTGGGAAGTATTCTTTCTCCCCTATATATATTTATCTATTTATTCACTTTGCCCCGTCGCCGTCCCCCGCGCCAGCGAGGCAGCGCAAGGAAACAGACGAAAGAATGGCCCAACCCACCCACACACACATGCACACACACACACGTCCATACACACCACATATACACACCTATACATCTCAACGTACACATACATATACACACACAGACACACACATATATACCCATGTACACAATTCACACTGTCCGCCCCCATTCATTCCCATCGCCACCCCGCCACACATGGAACAACAACATCCTTCCCCCTCATGTGTGTGAGGTAGGGCTAGGAAAAGACAACAAAGGCCCCATTCGTTCACACTCAGTCTCCAGCTGTCATGCAACAATGCACCGAAACCACAGCTCCCCCTCCACATCCAGGCCACACAGAACCCTCCATGGTCCACCCCAAACAACTCACACGCCCTGGTTCAACCCATCGACACCACGTCGACCCCAGCACACCACATCGCTCCAATTCACTCCACTCCCCGCACGCCCCTCACCCTCCTGCATGTTCAGGCCCCGACAACTCAAAATCCCCCTCACTCCATCTTTCCCCCCCCAATCCGGTCTCCCACCCCTCCTCGCCCCCCCCCACCCCAGACACGCACATCTTCTCTGCCAATCCTCCTTATATATATATATATATATATATATATATATATATATATATATATATATATATATATATATATATATATATATATATATATATATATATATATATATATATATATATATATATATATATATATATATATATATATATATATATATATATATATATATATATATATATTTTTTTTTTTTTTTTTTTTCTTCTTTTTTTTTTTTTGCTTTGTCGCTGTCTCCCGCGTTTGCGAGGTAGCGCAAGAAAACAGACGAAAGAAATGGCCCAACTCACCCCATACACATGTATATACATACGTCCACACACACGCAAATATACATACCTACACAGCTTTCCATGGTTTACCCCAGACGCTTCACATGCCTTGATTCAATCCACTGACAGCACGTCAACCCCGGTATACAACATCACTCCAATTCACTCTATTCCTTGCCCTCCTTTCACCCTCCTGCATGTTCAGGCCCCGATCACATAAAATATTTCTCACTCCATCTTTCCACCTCCAATTTGGTCTCCCTCTTCTCCTCGTTCCCTCCACCTCCGACACATATATCCTCTTGGTCAATCTTTCCTCACTCATTCTCTCCATGTGACCAAACCATTTCAAAACACCCTCTTCTGCTCTCTCAACCACGCTCTTTTTATTTCCACACATCTCTCTTACCCTTACGTTACTTACTCGATCAAACCACCTCACACCACACATTGTCCTCAAACATCTCATTTCCAGCACATCCATCCTCCTGCGCACAACTCTATCCATAGTCCACGCCTCGCAACCATACAACATTGTTGGAACCACTATTCCTTCAAACATACCCATTTTTGCTTTCCGAGATAATGTTCTCGACTTCCACACATTCTTCAAGGCTCCCAGAATTTTCGCCCCCTCCCCCACCCTATGATCCACTTCCGCTTCCATGGTTCCATCCGCTGCCAGATCCACTCCCAGATATCTAAAACACTTCACTTCCTCCAGTTTCTCTCCATTCAAACTCACCTCCCAATTGACTTGACCCTCAACCCTACTGTACCTAATAACCTTGCTCTTATTCACATTGACTCTTAACTTTCTTCTTTCACACACTTTACTAAACTCAGTCACCAGCTTCTGCAGTTTCTCACATGAATCAGCCTCCAGCGCTGTATCATCAGCGAACAACAACTGACTCACTTCCCAAGCTCTCTCATCCCCAACAGACTTCATACTTGCCCCTCTTTCCAAAACTCTTGCATTCACCTCCCTAACAACCCCATCCATAAACAAATTAAACAACCATGGAGACATCACACACCCCTGCCGCAAACCTACATTCACTGAGAACCAATCACTTTCCTCTCTTCCTACACGTACAAATGCCTTACATCCTCGATAAAAACTTTTCACTGCTTCTAACAAATTGCCTCCCACACCATATATTCTTAATACCTTCCACAGAGCATCTCTATCAACTCTATGATATGCCTTCTCCAAATCCATAAATGCTACATACAAATCCATTTGCTTTTCTAAGTATTTCTCACATACATTTTTCAAAGCAAACACCTGATCCACACATCCTCTACCACTTCTGAAACCACACTGCTCTTCCCCAATCTGATGCTCTGTACATGCCTTCACCCTCTCAATCAATACCCTCCCATATAATTTACCAGGAATACTCAACAAACTTATACCTCTGTAATTTGAGCACTCACTCTTATCCCCTTTGCCTTTGTACAACGGCACTATGTACGCATTCCGCCAATCCTCAGGCACCTCACCATAAGTCATACATACATTAAATAACCTTACCAACCAGTCAACAATACAGTCACCCCCTTTTTTAATAAATTCCTCTTCAATACCATCCAAAGCTGCTGCCTTGCCGGCTTTCATCTTCCGCAAAGCTTTTACTACCTCTTCTCTGTTTACCAAATCATTTTCCCTAACCCTCGCACTTTGCACACCACCTCGACCAAAACACCCTATATCTGCCACTCTATCATCAAACACATTCAACAAACCTTCAAAATACTCACTCCATCTCCTTCTCACATCACCGCTACTTGTTATCACCTCCCCATTTGCGCCCTTCACTGAAGTTCCCATTTGCTCCCTTGTCTTACGCACTTTATTTACCTCCTTCCAGAACATCTTTTTATTCTCCCTAAAATTCAATATATATATATATATATATATATATATATATATATATATATATATATATATATATATATATATATATATATATATATATATATATATGTTTTTCAAATGCTTGCTTATTTTCTTACAATGTTTTAAAGTTTTAAAGCAAATCATCGAATGACGAGAAACGTGGAATATCTAAAATTGTGAGATGAAATCTCTAGACTCTAGGACTGCTTGATATAAGTTTTACAGAGCATAGATGTGTTTGGAATGAGTCTCTTAAACAGTGCAAGTGTTTGGGATAAAGGTCTTTCGAAAGAACAGGTGTCTGGGATAAAGTCTTTAGAAAGTAGAAACGTTTTTGAAAAAGTCTCGAAAAAGTGGACGTTTGGGAGAAGGTTCTTAGAACGTAAAAGGTGTTTGGGATGAGATTTGTAAAAATAGAAGTGTTTCCTGTAAAGTCTATAGAAAGTGGAATTTCTCTTTTGGTAATCGGTGCAAAAAGTAGAAGCGTCTTGAATAGGGTTTTATGAAAGATGAAGTATCATGGACAAGGATTTTAGAAAGTGGAATGTCTGGGACAAGTTCTTGGGAACGTAAAAGAGTCTGTGACAATCTCTTTAGAAAGTAGTAGATTCTGGAATATGGTATTCAGAAAGCAGAATTATCTAGGACATGCTCCTTAGAAAGAGAAAGTGTCTGGGACAATGTGTTTATAAGTGGATGAGTGAGGTGCAAAGTATTATTACCAATCAGGTTGATACACAAAGTTAAGTTATATGACTCTATGAGTATTCCTACAACAACACACGTATCCCCCGACATATATTTGCTAAGATGGAGACAATATGCAATGTAATGAGTCATTTTGTACTTGGTTTGAACTAATGGACAGAAGGAAACAATTTAGGTAATTGTACAGAAGAAAGCAAAATTACAGGAAGGTTGATTCTAATTGTATAAATGATTCAAGTCAAGAGAGTAAGAAGAGCATGTATTTTAGGTGTCAAAGGACGAGTATGCACATCTTAGAGTATGGTGGCAATTAGACAACAACAGCTTCACTGAGATTGAAGACAACTTCACTGCACCTCAACAAACATTGATACTTGATAATACGACATATTCTGACATTCAATTCAGGTAAGTTATCTTTCTCATTTCTCTGATTTAGTAAAGGTGAGAAATCAATGAACAAGTCGTAATACAAAACATAGATATCTATCATTAAGCCTGTCTCTCTCTCCAAGTATAAGGGATAAAAAAAGTAAAGAGATTCCAAACATAATCAAATACATCCAGCTGGGGACATAATTAGTAAGTAGTTTTGTCTGGTAATAGATGTGCTTACACATATTGTGACGCACTTTTAGCTGATATTTTTTCTATATATGTTCGTCTTAATACCCGCTTGAGCAAGGTAACTTCAAGAACAGATGACAGAGCCTTAGAGGGAAACTTCCTCACTAGGCTCCTTGCTCTGTTCCTTCTTTAGGAGAGTAATAGAGAAAGGGAGGATTTCCAGCCACATGATTCCGCTCCTCTTGGTCGCCTTCTACGACATGCAGGGAATACTTGGGCAGTTTGCTTTCTCCCCAGTCTACAGGGATGATGATTATTATTCATTATTAGTATCCTTGTCACTATTTTCCTAATAATCATTATCATTATTGTCATTATTATTGTTACAATTATTATCATTATTATCATTATTATCATTTTTATTATTATTATTATTATTATTATTATTATTATTATTATTATTATTATTATTATCATTATTATTATTATTATTATTATTATTATTATTATTATTATTATTATTATTATTATTATTATTATTATTATCATTATTATATTATTATTATTATTATTATTATTATTATTATTATTATTATTATTATTATTATTATTATTATTATTGTTATTATCATTAACATTATTCTTATTAAGATTATTATTATTGTTACTATTATTATTATTATTATTATTATTATTATTATTACTATTTTTATTATTATTAATATTATCATTATTATTATTATTATTATCATTATTATTATTATTATTATTATAATTATTATTATTATTATTATTATTATTATTATTATTATTATTATTATTGTTATTATTATTATTATTATTATTATTATTATTATTATCATTATTATTATTACTATTATTATTATTATTATTATCATTATTATTATTATTATTATTATTATTATTATTATTATTATTATTATGATTATTATCATTATTATTATTATTATTATTATTATTATTATTATTATTATTATTATTATTATTATTACTATTATCATCATTATTTTCATTATTATTATCATTATCATTATCATTATTATTATTATTATTATTATTATTATTATTATTATTATTATTATTATTATTTTTATTATCATTATTATTATTATTATTATTATTATTATTATTATTATTATTATTATTATTATAATTATTATTATCATTATTATCATTATTATTACTATTATTATTATTATTATTATTATTATCATAATTATTATTATCATTATTGTTATTTTCATTATTATTATCATTACTAACATTACTACTATTATCATTAGTATTATTAGTATTACTATCATTATAATCATTATCATAATTATTATTATTATTATTATTATAATTATTATTATTATTATTATTATTATTATTATTATTATTATTATTATTATTATTATTGTTATTATTATTACTATCATTATTGTTATAATTATCATTACTATTATTATCATTACCATTATTAGTAGTAGTATTATTTTTATCATTATTATTATAATCATTATTATTATCATTATCATTATCATTATCATTGTCATCATATCATCATTATTACTATAATCAAAATTATAATTATTATTATATTATTATTATTATTATTATTATTATCATTATTATTATTATTATTATTATTATTATTATTATTATTATTATTATTATCATCATCATTATTATTATTATCACTATTATTATTATTATCATTATCATTATTATTATTATTATTATTATTATTATTATTATTATTATTATCATTATTATTATTATTATCATTACTATTATTATTATCATTATCTTATATATATGTACTATTTATTTTGCTTTGTCGCTGTCTCCCGCGTTAACGAGGTTGCGCAATGAAACAGACGAAAGAATGGCCCAACTCAACCACATACACATGTATATATATACACGTCCACACAAGCAAATATACATTTTTATATATCTCTAGGCATACATATATATCCACAACAGACATATACATATATACATGTACATAATTCATACTGTCTGCTTTTATTCATTCCCATTGACACCTCGCCACACATAAAATAACAACCCCCTCCCCCCTCATGTGTGCGAGGTAGCGCTAGGAAAAGACAACAAAGGCCCCATTCGTTCACACTCAGTCTCTAGCTGTCATGTAATAATGCATGGAAACCACAGCTCCCTCTCCACATCCAGTCCCACAGAAATTTCCATGGATTACCCCAGACGCTTCACATGCCCTGGTTCAATCCATTGACAGCTCGTCGACCCTGGTATATCACATCGTTCCAATTCAATCTATTCCTTGCACCGCATTCACCCTCCTGCATGTTCAGTCCCCGACAACTCAAAATATTTTTCACTCTATCTTTCCACCTCCATTTTGGTCTCCCACTTCTCCTCGTTCCCTCTACTTCTGACACATATATCCTCTTGGTCAATCTTTCCTCACTCATTCTCTCCATGTGACCAAACCATTTCAAAACACCCTCTTCTGCTCTCTCAACCACACTTTTTTTATTTGCACACATCTCTCTTACCCTATTATCACTTACTCGATCAAACTACCTAACACCACATATTGTCCTCAAATATCTCATTTCCAACACATCCACCCTTCTTCGCACGATTCTATCCATAGCCCACGCATCGCAACCATAAAACATTTTTGGAACCACTCTTACTTCAAACATACCCATTTTTGCTTTCCGAGATAATGTTCTCGACTTCCACACACTCTTCAAGGCTCCCAGGATTTTCGCCCCCTCCACCACCGTATGATTCACTTCCGCTTCCATGGTTCCATCCGCTGCCAAATCCACTCCCAGATATCTAAAATAATTCACTTCCTCAAGTTTTTCTCCATTCAAACTTACCTCCCAATTTACTTGACCCTCAACCTTACGTTACCTAATAATCTTCCTCTTATTCACATTTACTCTCAACTTTCTTCTTTCAAACACTTTAACAAACTCAGTCACCAGCTTCTGCAGTTTCTCACATGAATTAGCCACCAGCGCTGTATCATCAGCGAATAACAACTGACTCACTTCCCAAGCTCTCTCATCCACAACAGACTGCATACTTGCCCCTCTTTCCAAAACTCTTGCATTGACCTCCCTAATAACCCTATCCATAAACAAATTAAACAACCATGGAGACATCACACACCCCTGCGGCAAACCTACATTTACTGAGAACCAATCACTTTCCTCTCTTCCTACACGTACACATGCCTTACATCCTCGATAAAAACTTTTCACTGCTTCTAACAACTTTCCTCCCACGCCATATACTCTTAATACCTTCCACAGAGCATCTCTATCAACTCTATCATATGCCTTCTCCAGATCCATAAATGCTACATACAAATCCATTTACTTTTCTAAGTATTTCTCACATACATTCTTCAAAGCAAACACCTGATCCACACATCATCTACCACTTCTGAAACCACACTGCTATTCCCCAATCTGATGCTCTGTACATGCCTTCACCCTCTCAATCAATACCCTCCCTAATAATTTCCCAGGAATACTCAACAAACTTATACCTCTGTGATTTGAGCACTCACTCTTATCCCCTTTGCCTTTGTACAATGCCACTATGCAGGCATTCCGCCAATCCTCAGGCACCTCACCAAGAATCATACATACATTAAATAACCTTACCAACCAGTCAACAATACAGTCATCCCTTTTCTTAATAAATTCCACTGCAATACCATCCAAACCCGCTGCCTTGCCGGCTTTAATGTTCCGCAAAGCTTTTACCACCTCTTCTCTTATTATTCTTATTATTCTTATTATCCTTCTTATCATCATTATTATTATTATTATCATTATTGTTATTGTTGTTATTATTATTATTATTATTATTATTATTATTATCATTATTATTATTAATATTATTATTATTATTATTATTATTATTATTATTATTATTATTATTATTATTATTATTATTATCATTACTATTTCTATTACTGTTTTTATGATTATTATTATCATTATTATTATATTATTATTATTATTATTATTATTATCATTATTATTATTATTATTATTATTATTATTATTATTATTATTATTATTATCATTATCATTATTATTATCATTATTATTATCATTATCAATATTTGTATTATTATTATTATTATTATTATTATTATTATTATTATTATTATTATTATTATTATTTCTATTGATATTATTATTATCATCATCATTGCTATTATTATTATCATAATTACTATTATTATTATTATTATTATTATTATTATTATTATTATTATTATTATTATTATTATTATTATCATTATTGCTATTATTATTATCACCATAATATTTTGTCATTTCTCTGTTACAACTCTTATCATTGAAATGTATGTAAAAAGTATGTGTGTGTGTATGTGTGTGTGTGTGTGTGTGTGTGTGTGTGTGTGTGTGTGTGTGTGTGTGTGTGTGTGTGCGTGTGTTGTGTGTGTGTGTGTGTGTGTGTGTGTATGTTCGTGTGTGTGTGTGTGTGTGTGTGTGTGTGTGTGTGTGTGTGTGTGTGTGTGTGTGTGTGTGTGTGTGAGCATGCGTGTGTGTGTGTGTGTGTGTGTGTGTGTGTGTGTGTGTGTGTGTGTGTGTGTGTGTTTGTGTCTGTGTGTCTGTGCATGTATGTGTGTGTGTAAATGTGTGTGTGTGTGTGTGTGTTTGTGTGTGTGTGTGTGTGTGTGTGTGTCTGTGTGTCTGTGTATGTATGTGTGTGTGTAAATGTGTGTGTGTGTGTGTGTGTGTGTCTGTGTGTCTGTACATGTATGTGTGTGTGTAAATGTGTGTGTGTATGTGTGTGTGTAAATGTGTGTGTGTGTGTGTCTGTGTGTGTGTGTGTGTGTGTGTGTGTGTGTGTGTGTGTGTGTGTAATAAGAACTACTGAGGTAATCTACTTTTATTGAATGTTTCTGTACATGTCAACAATGTCCGAACATGACAACTGTCAGCAGTGTCCGAACTTGACAATTGTCAACAGTGTCTTAAATGATATATGTCAACAATCTCAAAGCATGATACATGTCAACAGTGTCTGAACATAACAAATCTCAACAGTCTCTGAACATAACACATGTCTCGGGTCCTTTACCATAATATATGGCAACACTCTTTGAACATGACACATGTCAACATTCCCTAAAAATGATACATATGTACAGTCTTTTGACATGGTATACGACAACATTCTATGAACATGACACATATCAACAATCCCTGAACAGGACAGATGTTAAGAGTTTCTTTTCTTATCACTGTACGTGTCGACAATCTCTAAATATATTACTTGTCAGCAGCCCTTAGTAATGAACGTAACTGAAACAGTAGATATCTGATTAACCAAGATATGTCCTACAGACTTTTTGAGAGGGATGGAGACAACCAGCCTATTGTGCTACTGAAGTATGAGGAAACAGATTTCAACGTCTCATCTGCTGAAGGGTATCTGGCCTAACCTGACCAGCTGACTAGCAAGTTCAACATACAGGACTTCCTGACTGACGTCGGGAACAATCTGTTGAATTTCTTAGTGGGTCGGCTTGTAGGAGTTGCAGCCTGACCTCCTGAGGAACTGAAGAGGTCAAACAAAATAATTTTTTTGTTTTTTTATTATACTTTGTCGCTGTCTCCCGCGTTTGCGAGGTAGCGCAAGGAAACAGATGAAAGAAATGGCCCAACCCCCCCCATACACATGTATATACATACGTCCACACACGCAAATATACATACCTACACAGCTTTCCATGGTTTACCCCAGACGCTTCACATGCCTTGATTCAATCCACTGACAGCACGTCAACCCCGGTATACCACATCGCTCCAATTCACTCTATTCCTTGCCCTCCTTTCACCCTCCTGCATGTTCAGGCCCCGATCACACAAAATCTTTTTCACTACATCTTTCCACCTCCAATTTGGTCTCCCTCTTCTCCTCGTTCCCTCCACCTCCGACACATATATCCACTTGGTCAATCTTTCCTCACTCATTCTCTCCATGTGCCCAAACCACTTCAAAACACCCTCTTCTGCTCTCTCAACCACGCTCTTTTTATTTCCACACATCTCTCTTACCCTTACGTTACTCACTCGATCAAACCACCTCACACCACACATTGTCCTCAAACATCTCATTTCCAGCACATCCATCCTCCTGCGCACAACTCTATCCATAGCCCACGCCTCGCAACCATACAACATTGTTGGAACCACTATTCCTTCAAACATACCCATTTTTGCTTTCCGAGATAATGTTCTCGACTTCCACACATTCTTCAAGGCCCCCAAAATTTTCGCCCCCTCCCCCACCCTATGATCCAGTTCCGCTTCCATGGTTCCATCCGCTGCCAGATCCACTCCCAGATATGTAAAACACTTCACTTCCTCCAGTTTTTCTCCATTCAAACTCACCTCCCAATTGACTTGACCCTCAACCATACTGTACCTAATAACCTTGCTCTTATTCACATTTACTCTTAACTTTCTTCTTCCACACACTTTACCAAACTCAGTCACCAGCTTCTGCAGTTTCTCACATGAATCAGCTACCAGCGCTGTATCATCAGCGAACAACAACTGACTCACTTCCCAAGCTCTCTCATCCCCAACAGACTTCATACTTGCCCCTCTTTCCAAAACTCTTGCATTTACCTCCCTAACAACCCCATCCATAAACAAATTAAACAACCATGGAGACATCACACACCCCTGCCGCAAACCTACATTCACTGAAAACCAATCACTTTCCTCTCTTCCTACACGTACACATGCCTTACATCCTCGATAAAAACTTTTCACTGCTTCTAACAGCTTTCCTCCCACACCATATATTCTTAATACCTTCCACAGAACATCTCTATCAACTCTATCATATGCCTTCTCCAGATCCATAAATGCTACATACAAATCCATTTGCTTTTCTAAGTATTTCTCACATACATTCTTCAAAGAAAACACCTGATCCACACATCCTCTACCACTTCTGAAACCACACTGCTCTTCCCCAATCTGATGCTCTGTACATGCCTTCACCCTCTCAATCAATACCATCCCATATAATTTACCAGGAATACTCAACAAACTTATACCTCTGTAATCTGAGCACTCACTCTTATCCCCTTTGCCTTTGCACAATGGCACTATGCACGCATTCCGCCAATCCTCAGGCACCTCACCATGAGTCATACATACATTAAATAACCTTACCAACCAGTCAACAATACAGTCACCCCCTTTTTTAATAGATTCCACTGCAATACCATCCAAACCTGCTGCCTTGCCGGCTTTCATCTTCCGCAAAGCTTTCACTACCTCTTCTCTGTTTACCAAATCATTTTCCCTAACCCTCTCACTTTGCACACCACCTCGACCAAAACACCCTATATCTGCCACTCTATCATCAAACACATTCAACAAACCTTCAAAATACTCACTCCATATCCTTCTCACATCACCACTACTTGTTATCACCTCCCCATTTGCGCCCTTCACTGAAGTTCCCATTTGCTCCCTTGTCTTACGCACTTTATTTACCTCCTTCCAGAACATCTTTTTATTCTTCCTAAAATTTAATGATACTCTCTCACCCCAACTCTCATTTGCCCTTTTTTTCACCTCTTGCGCCTTTCTCTTGACCTCCTGTCTCTTTCTTTTATACATCTCCCACTCAATTGCATTTTTTCCCTGCAAAAATCGTCCAAATGCCTCTCTCTTCTCTTTCACTAATACTCTTACTTCTTCATCCCACCACTCACTACCCTTTCTAATCAACCCACCTCCCACTCTTCTCATGCCACAAGCATCTTTTGCGCAATCCATCACTGATTTCCTAAATACATCCCATTCCTCCCCCACTCCCCTTACTTCCATTGTTCTCACCTTTTTCCATTCTGTACTCAGTCTCTCCTGGTACTTCCTCACACAAGTCTCCTTCCCAAGCTCACTTACTCTCACCACCCTCTTCACCCCAACATTCACTCTTCTTTTCTGAAAACCCATACAAATCTTCACCTTAGCCTCCACAAGATAATGATCAGACATCCCTCCAGTTGCACCTCTCAGCACACTAACATCCAAAAGTCTCTCTTTCGCACGCCTGTCAATTAACACGTAATCCAATAACGCTCTCTGGCCATCTCTCCTACTTACATAAGTATACTTATGTATATCTCGCTTTTTAAACCAGGTATTCCTAATCATCAGTCCTTTTTCCGCACATAAATCTACAAGCTCTTCACCATTTCCATTTACAACACTGGACACCCCATGTATACCAATTATTCCCTCAACTGCCACATTACTCACCTTTGCATTCAAATCACCCATCACTATAACCCGGTCTCGTGCATCAAAACCACTAACACACTCATTCAGCTGCTCCCAAAACACTTGCCTCTCATGATCTTTCTTCTCATGCCCAGGTGCATATGCACCAATAATCACCCACCTCTCTCCATCAACTTTCAGTTTTACCCATATTGATCGAGAATTTACTTTCTTACATTCTATCACATACTCTCACAACTCCTGTTTCAGGAGTTTTGCTACTCCTTCCCTTGCTCTTGTCCTCTCACTAACCCCTGACTTTACTCCCCAGACATTCCCAAACCACTCTTCCCCTTTACCCTTGAGCTTCGTTTCACTCAGAGCCAAAACATCCAGATTCCTTTCCTCAAACATACTACCTATCTCTCCTTTTTTCACATCTTGGTTACATCCACACACATTTAGGCACCTCACTCTGAGCCTTCGAGGAGGATGAGCACTCCCCGCGTGACTCCTTCTTCTGTTATTAGTTAACGTAAGGTTGAGGGTCAAGTAAATTGGGAGGTAAGTTTGAATGGAGAAAAACTTGAGGAAGTGAATTATTTTAGATGTCTGGGAGTGGATTTGGCAGCGGATGGAACCATGGAAGCGGAAGTGAATCATACGGTGGTGGAGGGGGCGAAAATCCTGGGAGTCTTGAAGAGTGTGTGGAAGTCGAGAACATTATCTCGGAAAGCAAAAATGGGTATGTTTGAAGTAAGAGTGGTTCCAAAAATGTTTTATGGTTGCGATGCGTGGGCTATGGATAGAATCGTGCGAAGAAGGGTGGATGTGTTGGAAATGAGATATTTGAGGACAATATGTGGTGTTAGGTAGTTTGATCGAGTAAGTGATAATAGGGTAAGAGAGATGTGTGCAAATAAAAAAAGTGTGGTTGAGAGAGCAGAAGAGGGTGTTTTGAAATGGTTTGGTCACATGGAGAGAATGAGTGAGGAAAGATTGACCAAGAGGATATATGTGTCAGAAGTAGAGGGAACGAGGAGAAGTGGGAGACCAAAATGGAGGTGGAAAGATAGTGAAAAATATTTTTAATACAAGGAGGGGAGGATTTCTGGCCCCCCCGCTCCCGTCCCCTCTAGTCGCTTTCTACTACACGCGAGGAATACGTGGGAAGTATTCTTTCACCCCTATCCCCAGGGATAGGGGTGAAAGAATAACAAAAACAAAATAATAAACAAATAACAAATAATAAACAATAACAAAAACAAAATAATAAAATCCATAAAACAATGTCTCAGCTGTTTATTACCCAAGACCTGCGATGAGGAAATACAATCATGAGTATCTAACATCTAGACCATCCAGGAATCCTACACACCTGGAGGACACAGAACCACCACACACCTGGAGAACTCAGGGTTCCCATACACCTGGAGAATTCAGGCTTCCACATATCTGGATAATCCAATGCTACCACACACCTAGAGATCCAAAACCCCACACTCCTTATGAATACTGAACTCGCACACACCTTGAAGATACATGTATAGAATCGAGGGCCACCACACACTTTGAGAATCGTGAACCTCCTCACATGGAGGATCAACAATTCCAAGCATCTTCAGGATATAACATCCAGCACATATGGATGATGTGGAACTCCAGTGCACCTGGAGAATCCAGAGCTTTCACACACCTGTATCATAAAGGAATCCCAAACACCTGGGTGATGAGAAAACACATGTAAATGACATAGATCCTATACACACCTGGAGGACCTTGTGCTTCTAAACACCTGTAGGGACGATGATCTCCACACCTGGAAGATCTAGGACCCACGCAACAAATAGATCGTCTTAGACCCATTCATGCCTGGAGATCCAGAATCCCAACACATCTAGCGGTTCTAGGGCCTCCATATACCAGAAGTGTCCATGAATCCCACACACTTGGAGGATCCAGAACCTCCCAAACATGGAGGATAAACAACCCCACACACCTGGAGGATCAAGATTACATAAACACATAGAAGGTCCAGGATACATGCCAGGATACATGGAGGACCCCTAAAACACCTATACTTAGCTTATATGTTTTATCTAAGCGAAGATGCACTTGATACGTTGGTGATGATTGGCTAAATGAAACATGTCCAAGTAACATAGCTGTATTTCAAATGTTTATCAGATATCTTGAATAGAATCTTATTTACTCACCTCAATTTCTCCCTCAGATACATGATAAATCAATTAATAATGCTAACGAGTAAAAGGATTATGAAGTAATGTGTTGGTAAGTGTAGACTAGATAACAATAACCTCCCAAGTCAGCGGTCCAAGCTTGTTCTCGGATGCACGTTACTTCATTTGTAAATTTTCACATATTCTAACATAAGTTGGGAAAACTGCGCTAAACATATGAAGAAACAAAAAAGATTTGAAAACCAGAATCTACTCAAAAAATAGAATGAATGAAACACTGCTTGTGAAACGTTACGGGAAGGAAAAAAAAAAAAGAAAATCACCTAAAGGGAACACACTTCCAGTCACTTATCATTAAGGATAATGCTCCATATCACTCTAAAATATCAAAGTTCCAACAATCGGCTACAAAAAAGTACCAATTAATTCAGTGGTTAGAGGAAACTGATATTGATCACGATCCTTCTATTACAAAAGTTGAACTGCTTGAGATCTACAGCCGTCATAAACAAAATCAAATACACATAATAGATCAAATATGTGAGGAATGGAGATAGACGAAAAACATCAAGCAAAATATTATAGAGACATAAAACGCCTAGTGACCGTGGCTGTTCTTTTTACCTTCCCCGGAACGTTTCACAAAAAGAGTTTCATTAATTCCATGTTTTGAGTATATTCTGCTCTTAGAAAAAAAACTGATAATTACATGCTTCTTGATATGTTTAGTACAATTTGTCCTAATTTACTTTGAAATATACGAAAAGTTACAAATGAAGTAGCTTATATCAGAAAACAAGCATAGATCGTTGACTTGGGTGACTGTGGTTAGTTAATGTAGACTTTCCAAATCATTACTTCATAATTTCTTTATTCGTTAGCATTATCAATTGACAAAACATACATCTGAGGGAGAGATTTGAATTAGTATATAAGTTTCGAGTCATATTGTCCGGTAATTACTTGCAATACAACAATGTTATTCGGACATACTGCGTTTAGCCAATCATCACCAACATGTCATGTGCATCTTCGCCTAAACAAAAAAAAAAAAAAGAAAAGAATGAGTATAGAGGGTCCCAGTTCCCCATTACCTGAGGATTAAGGAACACCAGACAGCACCAGACACGCAGATGATCTAGACACAGTGCATACCTAGAGATTCTAGGACCTTCACCCCGGCAAGCATGCAACATCCCCACACGCTTGGACAATAGAGGACACACCACACTTGGGGGATCCAAGACCTTCACAAACGCGTATAATTCAGGTGAACTGGTGGCACCTACTGTTGCTATTCTGTAGTAATAGTGTGTAGCAGGCAATCACTGTCAAGGGAGATACTCCTGCCTTCGTTTCAGTCGGGATAGTGGTGAGGACGCAGTGAACCAGCACTGTGGCGTCTGTTACTTACTTACGATTTCAGTCACAGAAAGCTGTCTTTTTTACCCTTACCTCAACCACATTTGAGTTGCTGATATTCAGTCCTAATCCTATATCCTCTTCTTGTCATGCACGACACTTAAAGACACATAACTCACACACATATCTATATATCTTTTTTTCTACCTTTCAATATTTCAAACTTTATGGCAGTACAACACACAGATCATTCTGCGGTACCGATTCGGAGCGGCACCACCGAGTGAGAAGGGTTGAGAGGATCTCTGGGACCACTTGCCATCATCATGCGACAGGGATCCACCCCACTTCCACGGCCACAGTTCTTAGGCCTGGCTCTTTTTCTATCTGTTTCTGCAACATTATTGACCACTACCTGTTTACCTCCTACCCTAAACTTTGTTTTCTCTCTCTCAGATATCTAACTGCTAAAGGTCACTCTTCTCTGAGCTAACGGATCTCCAGCTATAATCTGTATCATTATATCCGTTCCAACGGTGGAGATTGATCCGTTGTGGTACAAAATCATCTGTTCCTTGCCTTGTGGCTCTTGAGTCCCTAATTTTGATGTCATTTTGCTCAAAAGTTCTCTACCCTTGATTATCTTGGGTTTCTGTATCATTTATACCTCCAACCCCGACCAATTCGTAAAACTATGCACGAATCCCCGAATATTTTATATCTTCCCAAGAAGGTCTGCTCACTCACACCCATATGCTGATATCCTTTACGCAGGGGAGTTCAGTGTTCACAAAAATGATTGATTAGGCTCTAACTGGAACAATTAGGTAAATACCCTCACCAAGTTCTAGACCGTCAAGACCACTCTTCCAACACACTTGACCTCTTTATTACCTCCGAAACCCATAAGTCGTCATACACGCATTTCACCCCTTTAGTTTCCTTTAACCAGAATGTTGTTTCTGTTGATTCTAACTAGGCACGACCAACCTCTATATAACCTTTCTCCCAAACGCCAGCTTTGGTCGGGAGGCTGTTGAAACAAATCCTTATATAGCAAAACTGGAATATCAAGTTATGCATAAAAGATGACTGAAAGTTTTTTAAACTTGCCTTAATGACCTAAGACTATAAGATAACGCTGTAAGATAATAAGATAAAAGAAGAAACTGGTTTTTGAGTTTAAGAGGGTGAAAGGATAAATAAAAAGTAAATGTGACTAAAAGAAATGTTACTAGGGTTAGCACCGGTGAGGGACAGGTTAACTGAGATGTAAGTTTGTAGGAAGTAAACTTGGAGAAAGTAAACTGTTTTACAAACATAGGAATGAATATGGTAACTAATAGCATGGAGCTAGGGAGCGTCACACTATGGGCGAAGATAATGAAAGCATTGAGGAATATGTGGAAAGGTAGATGACTTTCTAGGATGGTGAACATAGGCATATTTGAACCCATAGTGGTCTCGACAATTTTGTATTGGTGCGAGGAATGGCCTTTAGATGAGAAGGTACTGGAGAAGGGAAAATTTTGAAAATCAAATGTCTGAGAACAGTGTGTTTTGTGAAGAGTGATAATCTAGTAACAAATAAAAGGATAAGAAAGTCGTGAGTTAATGAAACGAGTATGGTTTAGAGACTTCAAGAATTTGCACTGGATTGGTTTGGGCATCGAGGATATATGTCATGAGTGGTGGGAGCAAGAACAGAATGTTTTGTGACAAGGGTTAATGTAGTAGAAAACAAAAGGGTAAGAGAGAGTTGTGATATATGAAAAGTAAAATTTAGAGCTGAATAAGGTGCGCTGAACTGGTCTGGGCATTTGGGGACAGTACATGATGACATGATGACAAAGAGGATATATATGACAGCAGTGGTGGGAAGCGGACACCCGTCAATGAAATATCAATTTTGCATAAAACAACCTTATAAAAGATATTAATGAACAATAACTTTGTAAAAAGAAATTCAAAACAAAGCAAGGGGAGCGACAACGCAGGGGGGAATAGCGACAGCCTAGCTCTGAAAGACGACAACAGCTCCGTACACGTCGGTAGTTGGTGCGCGACTGCGTGTCTGGCTGCTGCACACACACATGACCACTCCTTCTGTATGTCTTTTGCTGGTATTTGTATATCTATAAAGACCTTCCCATTGGTGCTGGACTTAGGCTTCATAATCTGAGCTAGGCTCCCGTTACTATATGTATTCCTTTTATACTAAAAAAAAAAGATATATAGAAGAATGTTCGAGAGCGGTGTTGAGAGGAGACCATATACTGTTCACCAGCCTTACGTATACAAGGCGTGTGGGGGCGGGTCGTCAACACAGCTCAATAAACAATCAACAGTGGCAGTTAATTGTCAGAAGCCTTTCAAGTGACCAGTTTCAAGGTGAGGCAATGGTGGTCATGAGGGCTGTTCCTTGTACCTCGCTAGTTAGCCCAGAGTTGAACGAGGCGGAGCTCAGTAATATACCTTTGTCGTGTGTAATGGCTGGATCATCTCTGCCACGTGAAGCAATCTACAAATCAACAGTTATGGAGTCAGGATTCGTATATGACTACAAATAATTAGATAAATTATCGTTGTTAGATTGGGCAGGTGTCCGCCTGACATGGGGCCCTTGTCTTTCGAGAGGCCGTTCTCAGAAAGTCTGTTTACTGTACACTTATGTTATTGTTAGAGTCACCAGCAGGTCTCCTCGTAGCAGTTATCTACTGTCGTTGTCACACTAGTGAGCTTTTCACATACCTATTGTTTGTTGTCGTGGTTAGATTTTCTAGGTTTACGTCCTACATCTAGAGTGTGGACGGCCCGTTCTCTGATCTTGCCTAACAGGCCATTTCTTGTTTACATATTCGTCAGGTCCTTGCGTGGATCGGGCCGTTATCATACGGCCTCTGTAACACGTAAGCATGTTTTATTATCTCTGAATTTACAGCTGTCAACAGGTAAAGTTCGTTAAACCAGAATCTGTACCGTACGGAAAAGCAAACAAATAACAAGATTTGCAAGATGATAACAGTCGATATTAGCCATCAGCAGGTAAAGTTATCAAGCCGCACCATACATACGTCAGACAGTAACATCAGTTGTATAACAGGATGTATATATGTTGTTGGATTGAAGGGCTATCACCTAAAGGTCATGAAGCCAAAATGTGAACCATAACCACTTACAGCTGGAGTCCGGGAACACCTTTCATATTATGTCTCAAACAGAATAAAGTAGTCAGTTTCAGTTAAGTATTCTGCACTTCAACTGATTGATGCTATGGTAAGGATGAAAAGAATTACAAACAATGAATACTCATTGTAAGGACCACATCAAGGATGAAACATATATAACTAGAAGTGTTAAGGAAACAAAGATAGTGAAATACCTTTACCCGGGATCAGTTGCACCTGTGGCAGTGGACACAGCTTTGTAATGCTTGATCACTTACAACTGATAAACTTTAATACAAAAGTGTTAGGTATTGTCCCTCGGAAGAATGTTTTCCAAATATCTACAGAAGACATATCTGTGTTAAATCGACGCCATTTCTAGGAAATATCTTTACCCGGGACGTGTAGCACCTGTGTGGATGGATACAACTTTGTAATGCATGATCCATTACACGAAATGAACTTCACTAACGAAGACCTATGCAACGGCTCGCTGGAGAACATTCAACAAATCTCTATACCGAGTTTTTATTATAGATACAAGACATTTGTTGAAAGTGAACATAAGATTTATGATAGAAAAGGGACGTAATAGCATATAGTTTGTTACGAAAATGAAGTACTCCTGCCTTAAACTAGTTCTCTTGTGTTATTTTTCTTTTAAATCCCCAGAGGAGAAAACGTTCTGTTATTTATGATAATAAAGATTTATGTTTTTATCACCTTTTTGAATTTCTTATGATCTTTACTGATTCTGGCTGACACACATTGGTTTAAACAACCATTAAAGTTCAACACAATACATAGTCCTCATAAACAAATAATCTATCAGGACAACATTATGTTTCATCAGATTCCTTAAGTCTACTGTAACATTTTGAAGTACATAACATATTCACCAGTTTCATCTAGCGCAGCACTCTCTTCACCCCAACATTCTTCTTTTCTGAAATCTCTACAAATCTTCACCTTTCCCTCCACAAGACAACTTTATTATACTTAGTCGCTGTCTTCCGCGTTAGGTCAAGGAAACACACGAAAGAATGGCCCAACCCACCCACATACACATAGATATACATACACGTCCACACACGCACATATACATACCTATACATTTCAACGTATACAAACAAATACATACACAAACATATGCGTATATACCCATGTACATATCCATACCTACTGCCTTTATCCATTCCCATCGCAACTCCGCCATATATGAAAATGACTGCTCAAAATCTTTTTTCACTCCATCCTTCCACCTCCAATTTGGTCTCCCACTTCTCCTCATTCCATTTAACTTTGACACATATATCCTTTTTGTCAATCTTTCCTCACTCATTCTCTCCGTGTGACCAAATCATTTTAATACACCTTCTGTTCTCTCAACTATACTCTTTTTATTACCACACATCTCTCTTACCCTTTCATTACATACTTGATCAAACCAGCTTACACCACATATTGTCCTCAAACATCTCATTTCCTACACATCCACCCTTCTCCGCAAAACCCTAATTATAGCCCACGCCTCATAACCATAGAACATCGTTGGAACCACTATTCCTTCATACATACTCATTTTTCCTCTTCGAGATAATATTCTTTCCCTCCAACATACACATTCTTCAACGTTCCCGGAACCTTCGCTCTCTCCCCAAACCTATGACTCGCTTCCGCTTCCATCGTTCCATCCGCTATCAAGTCCACTCCCAGATATCTACAACACTTCACTTTCCTCATTTATCTACATTCAAAGTTACCTTCCAATTAACTTGTCCCTCAACCCCACTGAACTTAATAACCTTGCTCTTATTCACATTTACTCTCAGCTTTTTCCTTTCACACACTTTACCAAACTCAGTCACCAGCTTCAGCAGTTTCTCACCCGAATCAACCGCCAGCGCTGTATCATCAGCGAACAACAACTTACTCACTTCACAAGCCCTTTCATCCACAACAGACTGCATACTTGCCCCTCTCTCCAAAACTCTTGCATTCACCTCCCTAACTACCCCATCCATAAACAAATTAAACTACCATGGAGACACCACGCACCTCTTATGCAAACAGACATTCACTAGGAAGCAATCACTTTCTTCTCTTCCTACTTGTACACATGCCTTACATCATTTGTAAAAACTTTTCACTTCTTCTGGCAAGTTGCCTTCCACAGAGGATCTGTATCCACCCTATCCAATTCCTTCTCCAGATCCATAAATGCTACATACAAGTCCATCTGTATTTCTAAGTATTTCTCACATACATTCTTCAAAGCAAGAATGATAGTAATAATGATAATAATAACGATAACAGTAATGACAATAATAATATTAGTGATAATAATAATAATAATGATAATGATAATAATAATGATTATAATAATAATAATAATAATAATAATAATGATAATAATAACAATAATAATAATAGTAATTATAATAATGATAATAATAATAATAATAATAATAATAATAATAATAATAATAATAATAATAATAATAATAACAACAACAATAATAATAATAATAATAATAATAATAATAATAATAATAATAATAATGATAATAATGATAATGAAAAATTATAATAATAATAATAATAATAATAACAACAACTTATACTTACATAAGTTGGATTGGATGTGGAACATCTTATTGCAACTGGGGAACTTCTTGGAGAAGGCGCTTTCAGAACGGCTTATCGTGTGAAATGGGACGGTTCCGACACCGTACTTAAGGTCGGAAAGACTCTCAGTTTTGCACCTGTGATGTATGAGCTGGAGGCCTATTTTCTGGTAAAAGTCAGTGTAGCCGGAGGAGCCCATCGACTGCTGGCCACCTCTGACGATCCTCCAACTCTTCTCATAACCTTCGTTGGTTCCGACACCCTCGGAGACCTGCTCCTGGATCGAGAACTTTCTTACAAGTACCTAGGCCTCATCGGACTTCAGGTCTGCCTCCATTTCAAAGAGCTACATGCCATTGGTGTCTACCACAATGACCTACACACGGGAAACATCGTGGTCACCATCCCATACGATCTCTCACTCCCGCTCGAGGTCACCTTGATAGATTTTGGCCTTGCCTCATACCATCCATCTGACCTTACTCAATTGCCGGCAGACGACAGGTACCACGTCTTGAAGACTACGAACAGTTGCGCCCTCACTCCCATAACACCAGACTTGGGTGACTTGGGGTACCTCCCTCACGACGTCAAACTCAGCGCAACGCAACAGGAGGCGCCAGAGTCTGTCATCAACGCAGCTCGCCAAGCCGCTCTAGGCCATATTAATGATATAGATGAGATCATTTCTGCATTGACGGAATTCGTCTCAAGTTGTACCACCTCCTCATGACCCAGTCACCACCCGTGGGGGAGTGACAGTGCCATATGGCAGCGATCGTAAGAGTAGAGAGATGTGGGGGGTTGTCAGGGAGGGACCCCTCTGTACAGTGTGGTGCCTTCAACGTACAGCCCAAAACATGTGACAAGCCTCATCTGAGGACCAGTTTTACCAGGACACCAATAGGGACAATTGGGATGTTGTGTATCTCCACCCAAGTGTTCCATGCACTGGAAGAAGGTAGTGTGGGGGGATGATGAGGACCCGAAGTCGATCCCCTGACCTAGCCTCCAAGTGGCGGGTCTGGTTAACTCTTGAGGACACATTAACTCTCAGAGGCTAACAGGGGTCACACACTTACACACACACACACACACACACACACACACACACACACACACACACACACACACACACACACACACACACACACACTTGGATTGCTAACATATATCCTTCCTAGGTATCAGAGACAAAATATTATTACTGGAAGATATGCCCAAACATTTATTGACGGAATTAAAACATTTTACAGCAGTCACCTGCATAGTGGTGATGTAGGCAGGCGTGAGAATAATTCTGCTTGTAGAGTTTCATTTTATTTATCCCAAGTCACTCTGGCCGAGGCGTGATGATAATCCCTCATAAGACCATTTCTCACGAATCCCTCGCAGACTGATGACTGCAAGTGGATCCACGAAGCGAAATGGAATAATGGCGTTCCAGACGGAGGCGTATATCAAGTTCTCTTCTCATGTTCTGGTACATAAATGCTGGCCTGGAAACACATAAGGAAATTCCTGACCCTACCTGACGGGAGAGACCATCTTAGGTCAGGTGTGAGTGGGGCAGAAGTGACCTGTTTACTGGATTTCCCTGAAATTCGTATTGTCTTCGTCTTATGTTTATTTCCAGTCACTTCAATGGAAACAAATGTTATGTCCAGTAACGTCGTATTAAATGGTCGATTGTTCACTTCTACTTCCCAACCTTTGAGAAATATAAAGACAATACAGAAAAATATCTGAAATATTGAAGTGGTGTACCAGCAAAAGAAATCAGCTGCTGCTGTAAGCAACAGTGCCACAATACCACTGTAACCAACAATGCCACAACACCACTCAAACCAACAGTGCCACAACATAACTGTAACCAAAAGTGCCACAACACCACTGTAACCAACAGTGCCACAACATCACTATATCCAAAAGTGCCACAATACCACTGTAACCAAAAGTGCCACAACACCACTGTAACTAACATTGCCACACCACCACTATAACCAACAGTGCCACAACTCCACTGTAACTAATAGTGCCACAACATCACTGTAACCAACAGTGCCACAAAACTACTGTAACTAACTGTGCCACAACACCACTGTAACTAACAGTGCCATAAAACCATTGTGGCCAACAGTGACACAACCCCCCTGCAACTAACAGTCCCAAAAAGTCACTGTAACTGAGAGTGCCACAACACCACTGTAACTGAGAGTGCCACAACACCACTGTAACTAAGAGTGCCACAACATCACAGCAAACAACAGTGCCACAACACCACTGTAACCAACAGTGCCACAACACCACTGTAACCAACAGTGCCACAACACCACTGTAACCAACAGTCCCACAACACCACTGTAACTAACAATGCCACAACATTACTGTAACCAACAGTTCCACAACAACAATGTAACTAACAGTGCCACAACACAATTGTAACCAATAGTGCCACAACGCCACTATAACCAATAGTGCCACAACATCACTGTAACCAACAGTGCCACAACACTACTCTAACTAATAGTGCCACAACATCACTGTAACCAACAGTGCCACAACGTCACTGTAACCAAGAGTGCCACAACATCACAGCAAACAACAGTGCCACAACACTACTGTAACCAACAGTGCCACAACATCACTGTAACCAACAGTGCTACAACACTACTGTAACCAACAGTGCCACAACACCACTGTAACCAACAGTGGCACAACACCACTGTAACTAACAATACCACAACATTACTGTAACCAACCGTGCCACAACACCACTGTAACTACCAGTGCCACTACACAATTGTAACCAATAGTGCCACAACACCACTATAACCAATAGTACCACAACATCACTGTAACCAACAGTGCCACAACACTAACAAATAGTGCCACAACACCACTGTAACCAACAGTGCCACAACATAATTGTAACCAACAGTGCCACAACATCACAGCAACCAACAGAGCCACAACACAACTGTAACCAACATTGCCACAACATCACTGTAACCAACAGTGCCACAACACCACTATAACCAACAGTGCAACAACACCACTATAAATAACAGTGCAACAACATCACTGTAACCAACAGTGCAACAACACCACTGCAACTAACAGTGCCACAACACTACTGTAACCAACAGTGCCACAACACTACTACAACCAACAGTGCCACAACTTCACTGTAACCAACAGTGCCTCAACACATCACTGTAACCAACAGTGCCAGAACATCACTGTAACCAACGGTGCCACAACATCAATGTATCCAACAGTGCCACAACACTACTGTAACTAACAGTACCACATCACTGTAACCAACAGTGCCACAACACCATTGTAACTAACAGTGCCACAACACCACTGTAACGAACAGTGCCACAACACCACTGTAGCCAACAATGCCAACACATCACTGTAACGAACAGTGCCACAACACCACTATAACAAACAGTGCAACAACAGCACTGTAACTATCAGTGCCACAACACTACTGTACCCACCAGTGCCACAACACCACTGTAACCAACAGTGTAAATATATATATATATATATATATATATATATATATATATATATATATATATATATATATATATATTTCTTCTTTCTTTTAAACTATTCGCCATTTCCCGCGTTAGCGAGGTAGCATTAAGAACAGAGGACTGGGCCTTTGAGGGAATACCCTCACCTAGCCCAATTCTATGTTCCTTCTTTTGGAAAATTAAAAAAAAAAACGAGAAGGGAGGATTTCCAGCCCCCCGCTGCCTCCCCTTTTAGTCGCCTTCTACGACACGCAGGGAATACGTGGGAAGTATTCTTAATCCCCTATCCCCAGGGATATATATATATATATATATATATATATATATATATATATATATATATATATATATATATATATATATATATATATATATATATATATATATATATATATATATATATATATGTTCTGGAAGGAGGTAAATAGGGTGCGTAAGACAAGGGAGCAAATGGGAACTTCAGTGAAGGGCGTAAATGGGGAGGTGATAACAAGTAGTGGTGATGTAAGAAGGAGATGGAATGATTATTTTGAAGGTTTGTTGAATGTGTCTGATGACAGAGTGGCAGATATAAGGTGTTTTGGTCGAGGTGGTGTGCAAAGTGAGAGGGTTAGGGAAAATGATTTGGTAAACAGAGAAGAGGTAGTAAAAGCTTTGCGGAAGATGAAAGCCGGCAAGGCAGCAGGTTTGGATGGTATTGCAGTGGAATTTATTAAAAAAGTGTGTGACTGTATTGTTGACTGGTTGGTAAGGTTATTTAATGTATGTATGACTCATGGTGATGTGCCTGAGGATTGGCGGAATGCGTGCATAGTGCCATTGTACAAAGGCAAAGGGGATAAGAGTGAGTGCTCAAATTACAGAGGTATAAGTTTGTTGAGTATTCCTGGTAAATTATATGGGAGGGTATTGATTGAGAGGGTGAAGGCATGTACAGAGCATCAGATTGGGGAAGAGCAGTGCGGTTTCAGAAGTGGTAGAGGATGTGTGGATCAGGTGTTTGCTTTGAAGAATGTATGTGAGAAATACTTAGAAAAGCAAATGGATTTGTATGTAGCATTTATGGATCTGGAGAAGGCATATGATAGCGTTGATAGAGATGCTCTGTGGAAGGTATTAAGAATATATGGTGTGGGAGGCAAGTTGTTAGAAGCAGTGAAAAGTTTTTATCGAGGATGTAAGGCATGTGTACGTGTAGGAAGAGAGGAAAGTGATTGGTTCTCAGTGAATGTAGGTTTGCGGCAGGGGTGTGTGATGTCTCCATGGTTGTTTAATTTGTTTATGGATGGGGTTGTTAGGGAGGTAAATGCAAGAGTCCTGGAAAGAGGGGCAAGTATGAAGTCTGTTGGGGATGAGAGAGCTTGGGAAGTGAGTCAGTTGTTGTTCGCTGATGATACAGCGCTGGTGGCTGATTCATGTGAGAAACTGCAGAAGCTGGTGACTGAGATTGGTAAAGTGTGTGGAAGAAGAAAGTTAAGAGTAAATGTGAATAAGAGCAAGGTTATTAGGTACAGTAGGGTTGAGGGTCAAGTCATTTGGGAGGTGAGTTTAAATGGAGAAAAACTGGAGGAAGTGAAGTGTTTTAGATATCTGGGAGTGGATCTGTCAGCGGATGGAACCATGGAAGCGGAAGTGGATCATAGGGTGGGGGAGGGGGCGAAAATTTTTGGAGCCTTGAAAAATGTGTGGAAGTCGAGAACATTATCTCGGAAAGCAAAAATGGGTATGTTTGAAGGAATAGTGGTTCCAACAATGTTGTATGGTTGCGAGGCGTGGGATATGGATAGAGTTGTGCGCAGGAGGATGGATGTGCTGGAAATGAGATGTTTGAGGACAATGTGTGGTGTGAGGTGGTTTGATCGAGTAAGTAACGTAAGGGTAAGAGAGATGTGTGGAAATAAAAAGAGCGTGGTTGAGAGAGCAGAAGAGGATGTTTTGAAGTGGTTTGGGCACATGGAGAGAATGAGTGAGGAAAGATTGACCAAGAGGATATATGTGTCGGAGGTGGAGGGAACGAGGAGAAGAGGGAGACCAAATTGGAGGTGGAAAGATGGAGTGAAAAAGATTTTGTGTGATCGGGGCCTGAACATGCAGGAGGGTGAAAGGAGGGCAAGGAATAGAGTGAATTGGAGCGATGTGGTATACCGGGGTTGACGTGCTGTCAGTGGATTGAATCAAGGCATGTGAAGCGTCTGGGGTAAACCATGGAAAGCTGTGTAGGTATGTATATTTGCGTGTGTGGACGTGTGTATGTACATGTGTATGGGGGGGCGGTTGGGCCATTTCTTTCGTCTGTTTCCTTGCGCTACCTCGCAAACGCGGGAGACAGCGACAAAGTATAAAAAAAAAAAAAATATATATATATATATATACATATATTTTTTTTCTTTGCTTTCTCGCTGTCTTTGTAGCTGTCTCCCGCGTTTGCGAGGTAGCGCAAGGAAACAGACGAAAGAAATGGCCCAACCCACCCCCATACACATGTATATACATACGTCCACACACGCAAATATACATACCTACACAGCTTTCCATGGTTTACCCCAGACGCTTCACATGCCTTGATTCAATCCACTGACAGCACGTCAACCCCGGTATACCACATCGCTCCAATTCACTCTATTCCTTGCCCTCCTTTCACCCTCCTGCATGTTCAGGCCCCGATCACACAAAATCTTTTTCACTCCATCTTTCCACCTCCAATCTGGTCTCCCTCTTCTCCTCGTTCCCTCCACCTCCGACACATATATCCTCTTGGTCAATCTTTCCTCACTCATTCTCTCCATGTGCCCAAACCATTTCAAAACACCCTCTTCTGCTCTCTCAACCACGCTCTTTTTATTTCCAACCATCTCTCTTACCCTTACGTTACTTACTCCATCAAACCACCTCACACCACACATTGTCCTCAAACATCTCATTTCCAACACATCCATCCTCCTGCGTATAACTCTATCCATAGCCCACGCCTCGCAACCATACAACATTGTTGGAACCACTATTCCTTCAAACATACCCATTTTTGCTTTCCGAGATAATGTTCTCGACTTCCACACATTCCTCAAGGCTCCCAGAATTTTCGGCCCCTCCCCTACCCTATGATCCACTTCCACTTCCATGGTTCCATCCGCTGCCAGATCCACTCCCAGATATCTAAAACACTTCACTTCCTCCCGTTTTTCTCCATTCAAACTCACCTCCCAGTTGACTTGACCCTCAACCCTACTGTACCTAATAACCTTGCTCTTATTCACATTTACTCTTAACTTTCTTCTTTCACACACTTTACCAAACTCAGTCACCAGCTTCTGCAGTTTCTCACATGAATCAGCCAACAGCGCTGTATCATCAGCGAACAGCAACTGACTCATTTCCCAAGCTCTCTCATCCCCAACAGACTTCATACTTGCCCCTCTTTCCAAAACTCTTGCATTCACCTCCCTAACAACCCCATCCGTAAACAAATTAAACAACCATGGAGACATCACACACCCCTGCCGCAAACCTACATTCACTGAGAACCAATCACTTTCCTCTCTTCCTACACGTACACATGCCTTACATCCTCGATAAAAACTTTTCACTGCTTCTAACAACTTGCCTCCCACACCATATATTCTTAATACCTTCCACAGAGCATCTCTATCAACTCTATCATATGCCTTCTCCAGATCCATAAATGCTACATACAATTCCATTTGCTTTTCTAAGTATTTCTCACATATATATATATATATATATATATATATATATATATATATATATATATATATATATATATATATATATATATATATATATATATATATATATATATATATATATATATATATATATATATATATATATATATATATATATATATATATATATATATTCCTACAAGTCCACGGGGAAAATGAAACACGAAAAGTTCCCAAGTGCACTTTCGTGTAATAATCACTTCATAATGGGAGACACAAGAGAGGAATATTACAGTCAGTTGATATACATCGAAGAGACAATATAACAAGACAAGAGATAACAATATACATGAGAAGATAAGATAACAATAAAGTTATCTAATTTGTACAGACCATCACTAATATCAAGATTATAATTCTTTGTGTATTTAATAATAGAAGATTCAATGATATTTCTCATGGTAATAGAGTTAGAGTTAACAACTTAGATGGCGTTACTCCAGTCAATACAATGATCATAGTTTTTAACATGATTAAAGAAGGCATTTGATTCTTGTCCCGTTCTTATACTATATTTATGTTGCTTACGTCTAACAGAAAAATCCTTACCAGTCTGACCAACATAAAATTTTATCACAGTTTCCACAAGGAACTTTATAGATGCAACAAAGAGAATTTTCTGGTGAATTCCTGATTAAGATATTCTTTATAGTATTATTGTTGCTAAAGGCAACATTTACATTAAATGGTTTAAGCAACATGGGAAGCAAAGTGAAATTATTATGAAAAGGGAGAACTATAAGATTCTTTGTGTCAATGGGAGGTTTGGGCTCAACTCTATAAAATGATTTCTTTGCTAACTTAGGGGATTTATCGATGAAAGATCTAGGGTACTTTAACTTAGATGCAATAGAATATATCTTCTCAAACTCATCATCAATAAACTCTGGACTGCAAATACGTAATGCCCTTAGGAACATAGATTGAAATGATGATAATTTAACTTTGTCATGTTGAGATGAGTAATAATGGATATATGAGCATACATTGGTAGGTTTTCTGTATATGCTAAACTTAAACTTGTTTCCTTGTCTATGGATCATGCAATCTAAAAATGGTAACATACCATTACTTTCATTTTCTACAGTAAATTTGATGGAAGGTACTAAATTGTTAAGTAAGGGGAGAGATATTTGTAAATCTTGATTTGTTGGCCAAACACAAAGAACATCATCTACATACCTAAACCAAATTGCATAAGAAGGTAAGATATACTTTAGTAATTTTGTTTCAAAAAATTCCATATAAAGATTACTTAGTAGAGGTGAAAGAGGGTTACCCATTGCCATGCCAAATTTTTGAGCATAATAATCTCCATTAAATTGAAATACACAGTCTTTTATACACAATTTTATCAGTTCAATGAAATTAGACTTGAAACAGGTAAATGAATATCATTCAAGACATCAAATAAATATTCTAAAAGGTCATCAACTGGAACTTTAGTGAAAAGTGAGGAAACATCAAAATTAACTAGTTTTAAATCAAGATTAATATTGCTATGTTTAGCTTGTTGACTAAATCTACATTGTTCATGATATTAGAATTTGATACCTTACCTACTAAAGGGCTTAATAAGGAAACTAACCATTTTGATAATTTATGTGAAGGAGGCTACTGAACTCACAATAGGTCTTGCTGGAAAATTTTGTTTATGTGTTTTGATAAGTCCATACATATATGGCAATGAAGGGGACAAAGATGACAAATGTTTGATAAGAGAAATGTTGCCTTTCAACAACAACCTCATTTCTTTATTGAATTGAGAATCAACTGCTTCTAAGGGATTTTACTAAGTTTAGAATATGTTGTGCTATCATTTAGATCATTTATTTTAGATAAAAAGTTACTTTTGTCTAAAATCACAACAGTGTTAGCCTTGGTATGTTGGTGTTGGTATGGCAATGGATAACACTCTTTCATCTGTACTAAGTAATCTTTATATGGATTTTTTTGAAACAAAACTACTAAAGGATATCTTACTTTATAATGCAATTTCGTTTAGGTATGTAGATGATGTTCTTTGTGTTTGGCCAACAAATGAAAATTTACAAATATTTCTCCCCTTACTTAACAATTTAGTACCTTCCATCAAATTTACTGTAGGAAATGAAAATAATGGTATGTTACCATTTTTAGATTGCATTATCCATAGACAAGGAAACAAGTTTAAGTTTAGCATATACAGAAAACCCATCAATGTATGCTCATATATCCATTATTACTCATCTCAACATGACAAAGTTAAATTATCATCATTTCAATCTATGTTCCTAAGGGCATTAAGTATTTGCAGTCCAGAGTTTATTGATGTTGAGTTTGAGATGATATATTTTATTGGATCTAAGTTAAAATACCCTAGATCTTTCATTGATAAATCCCTTAAGTTAGCAAAGAAATCATTTTATAGATTTGAGCCCAAACCTCCCATTGACACAAAGAATCTTTTAGTTCTCCCTTTTAATAATAATTTCACTTTGCTTCCCATGTTGCTTAAATCCTTTAATGTAAATGTTGCCTTTAGCAACAATAAAACTATAAAGAACATCTTAACAGAAATTCACCAGAAAAGTCTCTTGGTTGCATCTATAAAGTTCCTTGTGGAAACTGTGATAAATTCTATGTTGGTCAGACTGGTAAGGATCTTTCTGTTAGACTTAAGCAACAAAAACATAGTATAAGAACGGGACAAAAATCAAATGCCTTGTTTAATCATGTTAAAAACTATGATTATTGTATTGACTGGAGTAACGCCATCTCAGTTGTTAACTCTAACTCTATTACCAAGAGAAATATCATTGAATCTTCTATTATTAGATACACAAAGAATTATAATCTTAATATTAGTGATGGTCTGTACAAATTAGATAACTTTATTGTTGATAAGATTTGCAAAATGATAAGTTTATGAAGGCTCGTTGTATGTTTTGGACAATCACATGTTTACCAAACGGCGTCCTAACTTCGTCTCCTCGATGTATATCAACTGACTGTTATATTTCTCTCTTGTGTCTCCCATGATGATGTGATTATTACACAAAAGTGCACTTGGGAACTTTTCGTGCTTCATT
>NC_092262.1:1753432-1779455 GCF_036320965.1 Panulirus ornatus | reverse complement strand
AACATCACTGTAACCAACAGCGCCACAACACTACTCTAACTAATAGTGCCACAACATCACTGTAACCAACAGTGCCACAACGTCACTGTAACCAAGAGTGCCACAACATCACAGCAAACAACAGTGCCACAACACTACTGTAACCAACAGTGCCACAACATCACTGTAACCAACAGTGCCACAACACCACTGTAACCAACAGTGCCACAACACCACTGTAACCAACAGTAGCACAACACCACTGTAACTAACAATACCACAACATTACTGTAACCAACCGTGCCACAACACCACTGTAACTAACAGTGCCACAACACAATTGTAACCAATAGTGCCACAACACCACTATAACCTAGTGCCACAACATCACTGTAACCAACAGTGCCACAACACTACTCTAACAAATAGTGCCACAACACCACTGTAACCAACAGTGCCTCAACACTAACAAATAGTGCCACAACACTACTGTAACCAACAGTGCCTCAACATATCACTGTAACCAACAGTGCCAGAATATCACTGTAACCAACGGTGCCACAACATCAATGTAACCAAGAGTGCCACAACACTACTGTATCTAACAGTACCACATCACTGTAACCAACAGTGCCACAACACCGTTGTACCTAACAGTGCCACAACACCACTATAACGAACAGTGCTACAACACCACTGTAACCAACAATGCCAACACATCACTGTAACGAACAGTGCCACAACACAACTATAACAAACAATGCAAAAACACCACTGTAACCACCAGTGCCACAACACCACTGTAACCAACAGTATAAATACGTATATATATATTTACATGAATATATATATATATATATATATATATATATATATATATATATATATATATTTTTTTTTTTTTTTTTTTTGCTTTGTCGCTGTCTCCCGCGTTTGCGAGGTAGCGCAAGGAAACAGACGAAAGAAATGGCCAAACCCACCCCCATACACATGTATATACATACGTCCACACACGCAAATATACATACCTACACAGCTTTCCATGGTTTACCCCAGACGCTTCACATGCCTTGATTCAATCCACTGACTGCACGTCAACCCCGGTATACCATATCGCTCCAATTCACTCTATTCCTTGCCCTCCTTTCACCCTCCTGCATGTTCAGGCCCCGATCACACAAAATCTTTTTCACTCCATCTTTCCACCTCCAATTTGGTCTCCCTCTTCTACTCGTTCCCTCCACCTCCGACACATATATCCTCTTGGTCAATCTTTCCACACTCATTCTCTCCATGTGACCAAACCATTTCAAAACACCCTCTTCTGCTCTCTCAACCACGCTCTTTTTATTTCCACACATCTCTCTTACCCTTACGTTACTTACTCGATCAAACCACCTCACACCACACATTGTCCTCAAACATCTCATTTCCAGCACATCCATCCTCCTGTGCACAACTCTATCCATAGTCCACGCCTCGCAACCATACAACATTGTTGGAACCACTATTCCTTCAAACATACCCATTTTTGCTTTCCGAGATAATGGTCTCGACTTCCACACATTCTTCAAGGCTCCCAGAATTTTCGCCCCCTCCCACACCCTATGATCCACTTCCGCTTCCATGTTTCCATCCGCTGCCAGATCCACTCCCAGATATCTAAAACACTTCACTTCCTCCAATTTTTCTCCATTCAAACTCACCTCCCAATTGACTTGACCCTCAACCCTACTGTACCTAATAACCTTGCTCTTATTCACATCTACTCTTAACTTTCTTCTTTCACACACTTTACCAAACTCAGTCACCAGCTTCTGCAGTTTCTCACATGAATCAGCCACCAGCGCTGTATCATCAGCGAACAACTGACTCACTTCCCAAGCTCTCTCATCCCCAACAGACTTCATCCTTGCCCCTCTTTCCAAAACTCTTGCATTCACCTCCCTAGCAACCCCATCCATAAACAAATTAAACAAACATGGAGACATCACACACCCCTGCCGCAAACCTACATTCACTGAGAACCAATCACTTTCCTCTCTTCCTACACGTACACATGCCTTAAATCCTCGATAAAAACTTTTCACTGCTTCTAATAACTTGCCTCCCACACCATATATTCTTAATACCTTCCACAGAGCATCTCTATCAACTCTATCATATGCCTTCTCCAGATCCATAAATGCTACATACAAATCCATTTGCTTTTCTAAGTATTTCTCACATACATTCTTCAAAGCAAACACCTGATCCACACATCCTCTACCACTTCTGAAACCACACTGCTCTTCCCCAATCTGATGCTCTGTACATGCCTTCACCCTCTCAATCAATACCCTCCCATACAATTTGCCAGGAATACTCAACAAACTTATACCTCTGTAATTTGAGAACTCACTCTTATCCCCTTTGCCTTTGTACAATGGCACTATGCACGCATTCCGCCAATCCTCAGGCACCTCACCATGAGTCATACATATATTAAATAACCTTACCAACCAGTCAACAATACAGTCACCCCCTTTTTTAATAAATTCCACTGCAATACCATCCAAACCTGCTGCCTTGCCGGCTTTCATATATATATATATATATATATATATATATATATATATATATATATATATATATATATATATATATATATATATATATATATATATATATATATATATATATATATATATATATATATATATATATGTACATATATATATATATATATATGTACATATATATATATATATATATATATATATATATATATATATATATATATGTATATATATATATATATATACATATATATATATATATATATATATATATATATATATATATATATATATATATATATATATATATATATATATATATACATATATATATATATATATATATATATATATATATATATATATATATATATATATATATATATATATATATATATATTTTTTTTTTTTTTTTTTTTTATACTTTGTCGCTGTCTCCCGCGTTTGCGAGGTAGCGCAAGGAAACAGACGAAAGAAATGGCCCAACCCCCCCCCCCCCCCCATACACATGTACATACACACGTCCACACACGCAAATATACATACCTACACAGCTTTCCATGGTTTACCCCAGACGCTTCACATGCCTTGCTTCAATCCACTGACAGCACGTCAACCCCTGTATACCACATGACTCCAATTCACTCTATTTCTTGCCCTCCTTTCACCCTCCTGCATGTTCAGGCCCCGATCACACAAAATCTTTTTCACTCCATCTTTCCACCTCCAATTTGGTCTCCCTCTTCTCCTCGTTCCCTCCACCTCCGACACATATATCCTCTTGGTCAATCTCTCCTCACTCATTCTCTCCATGTGCCCAAACCATTTCAAAACACCCTCTTCTGCTCTCTCAACCACGCTCTTTTTATTTCCACACATCTCTCTTACCCTTACGTTACTTACTCGATCAAACCACCTCACACCACACATTGTCCTCAAACATCTCATTTCCAGCACATCCATCCTCCTGCGCACATCTCTATCCATAGCCCACGCCTCGCAACCATACAACATTGTTGGAACCACTATTCCCTCAAACATACCCATTTTTGCTTTCCGAGATAATGTTCTCGACTTCCACACATTTTTCAAGGCTCCCAAAATTTTCGCCCCCTCCCCCACCCTATGATCCACTTCCGCTTCCATGGTTCCATCCGCTGACAGATCCACTCCCAGATATCTAAAACACTTCACTTCCTCCAGTTTTTCTCCATTCAAACTCACCTCCCAATTGACTTGACCCTCACCCCTACTGTACCTAATAACCTTGCTCTTATTCACATTTACTCTCAACTTTCTTCTTCCACACACTTTACCAAACTCAGTCACCAGCTTCTGCAGTTTCTCACATGAATCAGCCACCAGCGCTGTATCATCAGCGAACAACAACTGACTCACTTCCCAAGCTCTCTCATCCCCAACACACTTCATACTTGCCCCTCTTTCCAGGACTCTTGCATTTACCTCCCTTACAACCCCATCCATAAACAAATTAAACAACCATGGAGACATCACACACCCCTGCCGCAAACCTACATTCACTGAGAACCAATCACTTTCCTCTCTTCCTACACGTACACATGCCTTACATCCTCGATAAAAACTTTTCACTGCTTCTAACAACTTGCCTCCCACACCATATATTCTTAATACCTTCCACAGAGCATCTCTATCAACTCTATCATATGCCTTCTCCAGATCCATAAATGCTACATACAAATCCATTTGCTTTTCTAAGTATTTCTCACATACATATATATATATATGTATATATATATATATATATATATATATATATATATATATATATATATATATATATATATATATATATATATATATATATATATATATATATATACATATATATATATATATATATATATATATATATATATATATATATATATATATATATATATATATATATATATATATATATATATATATATATATATATATATATATATATATATATATATATATATATATATATATATATATATATATATATATATATATATATATATATATATATATATATATATGTATATATATATATATATATATATATATATATATATATATATATATATATATATATATATATATATATATATATATATATATATATATATATATATATATATGTGTATGTATACATGTATATATATATATATATATATATATATATATATATATATATATATATATATGTATACATATATATATATATATATATATATATATATATATATATATATATATATATATATATATATATATATATATATATATATATATATATATATATATATATATATATATATATATATATATATATGTATACATATATATATATATATATATATATATATATATATATATATATATATATATATATATATATATATATATATATATATATATATATATATATATATATATATATATATATATATATATATATATATATATATATATATATATATATATATATATATATATATATATATATATATATATATATATATATATATATATATATATATATATATATATATATTCCTACAAGTCCACGGGGAAAATGAAACACGAAAAGTTCCCAAGTGCACTTTCGTGTAATAATCACCTCATTATGGGAGACACAAGAGAGGTATATTACAGTCAGTTGATATACATCGAAGAGACGAACCTAAGACGCCATTTGGTAAACATGTGATTGTCCGAAACATACAACGAGCGTTCATAAACTTATCATTTTACAAATCTTTTTTTTTTTTTCTTTTTTATACTTTGTCGCTGTATCCCGCGTTTGCGAGGTAGCGCAAGGAAACAGACGAAAGAAATGGCCCAACCCCCCCCCCCATACACATGTACATACACACGTCCACACACGCAAATATACATACCTACACAGCTTTCCATGGTTTACCCCAGACGCTTCACATGCCTTGATTCAATCCACTGACAGCACGTCAACCCCGGTATACCACATCGCTCCAATTCACTCTATTCCTTGCCCTCCTTTCACCCTCCTGCATGTTCAGGCCCCGATCACACAAAATCTTTTTCACTCCATCTTTCCACCTCCAATTTGGTCTCCCTCTTCTCCTCGTTCCCTCCACCTCCGACACATATATCCTCTTGGTCAATCTTTCCTCACTCATTCTCTCCATGTGCCCAAACCATTTCAAAACACCCTCTTCTGCTCTCTGAACCACGCTCTTTTTATTTCCACACATCTCTCTTACCCTTACGTTACTTACTCGATCAAACCACCTCACACCACACATTGTCCTCAAACATCTCATTTCCAGCACATCCATCCTCCTGCGCACAACTCTATCCATAGCCCACGCCTCGCAACCATACAACATTGTTGGAACCACTATTCCTTCAAACATACCCATTTTTGCTTTCCGAGATAATGTTCTCGACTTCCACACATTTTTCAAGGCTCCCAAAATTTTCGCCCCCTCCCCCACCCTATGATCCACTTCCGCTTCCATGGTTCCATCCGCTGACAGATCCACTCCCAGATATCTAAAACACTTCACTTCCTCCAGTTTTTCTCCATTCAAACTCACCTCCCAATTGACTTGACCCTCAACCCTACTGTACCTAATAACCTTGCTCTTATTCACATTTACTCTTAACTTTCTTCTTCCACACACTTTACCAAACTCAGTCACCAGCTTCTGCAGTTTCTCACATGAATCAGCCACCAGCGCTGTATCATCAGCGAACAACAACTGACTCACTTCCCAAGCTCTCTCATCACCAACAGACTTCATACTTGCCCCTCTTTCCAGGACTCTTGCATTTACCTCCCTAACAACCCCATCCATAAACAAATTAAACAACCATGGAGACATCACACACCCCTGCCGCAAACCTACATTCACTGAGAACCAATCACTTTTCATTTTACAAATCTTATCAACAATAAAGTTATCTAATTTGTACAGACCATCACTAATATTAAGATTATAATTCTTTGTGTATTTAATAATAGAAGATTCAATGATATTTCTCATGGTAATAGAGTTAGAGTTAACAACTGAGATGGCGTTACTACAGTCAATACAATGATCATAGTTTTTAACATGATTAAACAAAGCATTTGATTCTTGTCCCGTTCTTATACTATATTTATGTTGCTTAAGTCTAACAGAAAGATCTTTACCAGTCTGACCAACATAAACTTTTATCACAGTTTCCACAAGGAACTTTATTGATGCAACAAAGAGAATTTTCTGGTGAATTCCTGATTAAGATATTCTTTATAGTATTATTTTTGCTAAAGGCAACATTTACACTAAATGGTTTAAGGAACATGGGAAGCAAAGTGAAATTATTATGAAAAGGGAGAACTAAAAGATTCTAGGTGTCAATGGGAGGTTTGGGCTCAACTCTATAAAATGATTTCTTTGCTAACTTAGGGGATTTATCAATGAAAGATCTAGGGTACTTTAACTTAGATCCAATAGAATATATCTTCTCAAACTCATCATCAATAAACTCTGGACTGCAAGTACGTAATGCCCTTAGGAACATAGATTGAAATGATGATAATTTAACTTTGTCATGTTGAGATGAGTAATAATGGATATATGAGCATACATTGGTAGGTTTTCTGTATATGCTAAACTTAATCTTGTTTCCTTGTCTATGGATCATGCAATCTAAAAATGGTAACATACCATTACTTTCATTTTCTACAGTAAAGTTGATGAAAGGTACTAAATTCTTAAGTAAGGGGAGAGATATTTGTAAATCTTATTTTGTTGGCCGAACGCAAAGAACATCATCTACATACCTAAACCAAATTGCATAAGAAGGTAAGATATCCTTTAGTAATTTTGTTTCAAAAAATTCCATATAAAGATTACTTAGTAGAGGTGAAAGAGGGTTACCCATTGCCATACCAAATTTTTGAGCATAATAATCTCCATTAAATTGAAATACACAGTCTTTTATACACAATTTTATCAGTTCATTGAAATTAGACCTTGAAACAGGTAAATGAATATCATTCAAGACATCAAATAAATATTCTAAATGGTCATCAACTGGAACTTTAGTGAAAAGTGACGAAACATCAAAAACTAACTAGTTTTAAATCAAGATTAATATTGCTATGTTTAGCTTGTTGACTAAATCTGCATTGTTCATGATATTAGAATTTGATACCTTACCCACTAAAGGGCTTAATAAGGAAACTAACCATTTTGATAATTTATGTGAAGGAAGCTACTGAACTCACAATAGGTCTTGCTAGAAAATTTTGTTTATGTGTTTTGATAAGTCCATACATATATGGCAATGAAGGGGACAAAGATGACAAATTTTTGATTAGAGAAATGTTGCCTTTCAACAACCTCATTTCTTTATTGAATTGAGAATTAACTGATTCTAAGGGATTTTTACTAAGTTTAGAATATGTTGTGCTATTATTTAGAAGATCATTTATTTTAGATAAAAAGTGACTTTTGTCTAAAATCACAACAGTGTTAGCATTGGTATGTTGGTGTTGGTATAGCAATGGATAACACTCTTTCATCTGTACTAAGTAATCTTTATATGGATTTTTTTGAAACAAAACTACTAAAGGATATCTTACTTTATAATGCAATTTCGTTTAGGTATGTAGATGATATTCTTTGTGTTTGGCAAACAAATGAAAATTTACAAATATTTCTCCCCTTACTTAGCAATTTAGTACCTTCCATCAAATCTACTGTAGGAAATGAAAATAAAGGTATGTTACCATTTTTAGATTGCATTATCCATAGACAAGGAAACAAGTTTAAGTTTAGCATATACAGAAAACCCATCAATGTATGCTCATACATCCATTATTACTCATCTCAACATGACAAAGTTAAATTATCATCATTTCAATCTATGTTCCTAAGGCATTAAGTATTTGCAGTCCAGAGTTTATTGATGTTGAGTTTGAGATGATATATTCTATTGGATCTAAGTTAAAATACCCTAGATCTTTCATTGATAAATCCCTTGAGTTAGCAAAGAAATCATTTTATAGATTTGAGCCCAAACCTCCCATTGACACCAAGAATCTTTTAGTTCTCCCTTTTAATAATAATTTCACTTTGCTTCCCATGTTGCTTAAATCCTTTAATGTAAATGTTGCCTATAGCAACAATAAAACTATAGAGAACATCTTAATCAGAAATTCACCAGAAAATTCTCTTGGTTGCATCTATAAAGTTCCTTGTGGAAACTGTGATAAATTTTATGTTGGTCAGACTGGTAAGGATCTTTCTGTTAGACTTATGCAACAAAAATATAGTATAAGAACGGGACAAATATCAAATGCCTTGTTTAATCATGTTAAAAACTATGATTATTGCATTGACTGGAGTAACGCCATCTCAGTTGTTAACTCTAACTCTATTTCCAAGAGAAATATCATTGAATCTTCTATTATTAGATACACAAAGAATTATAATCTTGATATTAGTGATGGTCTGTACAAATTAGATAACTTTATTGTTGATAAGATTTGTAAAATGATAAGTTTATGAACGCTCGTTGTATGTTTCGGACAATAACATGTTTACCAAATGGCGTCCTAGCTTCGTCTCCTAGATGTATATCAACTGACTGTTATATTTCTCTCTTGTGTCTCCCATGATGATGTGATTATTACACAAAAGTGCACTTAGGAACTTTTCGTGCTTCATTTTCCCCGTGGACTGATAGGAATATATATATATATATATATATATATATATATATATATAAAGTATTTGGGAGCAGCTGAATGAGTGTGTTAGTGGTTTTGATGCACGAGACCGGGTTATAGTGTTGGGTGATTTGAATGCAAAGGTGAGTAATGTGGCATTTGAGGGAATAATTGGTATACATGGGGTGTTCAGTGTTGTAAATGGAAATGGTGAAGAGCTTGTAGATTTATGTGCGGAAAAAGGACTGATGATTGGGAATACCTGGTTTAAAAAGCGAAATATGCATAAGTATACTTATGTAAGTAGGAGAGATGGCCAGAGAGCGTTATTGGATTACGTGTTAATTGAAAGGCGAGCGAAAGAGAGACTTTTGGATGTTAATGTGCTGAGAGGTGCAACTGGAGGGATGTCTGATCATTATCTTGTGGAGGCTAAGGTGAAGATTTGTATGGGTTTCCAGAAAAGAAGAGTGAATGTTGGGGTGAAGAGGGTGGTGAGAGTAAGTGAGCTTGGGAAGGAGACTTGTGTGAGGAAGTACCAGGAGAGACTGAGTACAGAATGGAAAAAGGTGAGAACAATGGAAGTAAGGGGAGTGGGGGAGAAATGGGATGTATTAAGGGAATCAGTGATGGATTGCGCAAAAGATGCTTGTAGCATGAGAAGAGTGGGAGGTGGGTTGATTAGAAAGGGTAGTGAGTGGTGGGATGAAGAAGTAAGAGTATTAGTGAAAGAGAAGAGAGAGGCATTTGGACGATTTTTGCAGGGAAAAAATGAAATTGAGTGGGAGACGTATAAAAGAAAGAGACAGGAGGTCAAGAGAAAGGTGCAAGAGGTGAAAAAAGGGCAAATGAGAGTTGGGGTGAGAGAGTATCATTAAATTTTAGGGAGAATAAAAAGATGTTCTGGAAGGAGGTAAATAAAGTGCGAAGACAAGGGAGCAAATGGGAACTTCAGTGAAGGGCGCAAATGGGGAGGTGATAACAAGTAGTGGTGATGTGAGAAGGAGATGGAGTGAGTATTTTGAAGGTTTGTTGAATGTGTTTGATGATAGAGTGGCAGATATAGGGTGTTTTGGTCGAGGTGGTGTGCAAAGTGAGAGGGTTAGGGAAAATGATTTGGTAAACATAGAAGAGGTAGTAAAAGCTTTGCGGAAGATGAAAGCCGGCAAGGCAGCAGGTTTGGATGGTATTGCAATGGAATTTATTAAAAAAGGGGGTGACTGTATTGTTGACTGGTTGGTAAGGTTATTTAATGTATGTATGACTCATGGTGAGGTGCCTGAGGATTGGCGGAATGAGTGCATAATGCCATTGTACATAGGCAAAGGGGATAAGAGTGAGTGCTCAAATTACAGAGGTATAAGTTTGTTGAGTATTCCTGGCAAATTATATGGGAGGGTATTGATTGAGAGTGTGAAGGCATGTACAGAGCATCAGATTGGGGAAGAGCAGTGTGGTTTCAGAAGTGGTGGAGGATATGTGGATCAGGTGTTTGCTTTGAAGAATGTATGTGAGAAATACTTAGAAAAGCAAATGGATTTGTATGTAGCATTTATGGATCTGGAGAAGGCTTATGGTAGAGTTGATAGAGATGCGTTGTGGAAGGTATTAAGAATATATGGTGTGGGAGGTAAGTTGCTAGAAGCAGTGAAAAGTTTTTATCGAGGATGTAAGGCATGTGTAAGTGTAGGAAGAGAGGAAAGTGATTTGACCTCAGTGAATGTAGGTTTGCGGCAGGGGTGTGTGATGTCTCCATGGTTGTTTAATTTGCTTATGGATGGGGTTGTTAGGGAGGTGAATGCAAGAGTTTTGGAAAGAGGGGCAAGTATGAAGTCTGTTGGGGATGAGAGAGCTTGGGAAGTGAGTCAGTTGTTGTTCGCTGATGATACATCGCTAGTGGGTGATTCATGTGAGAAACTGCAGAAGCTGGTGACTGAGTTTGGTAAAGTGTGTGAAAGAAGAAAGTTAAGAGTAAATGTGAATAAGAGCAAGGTTATTAGGTACAGTAGGGTTGAGGGTCAAGTCAATTGGGAGGTGAGTTTGAATGGAGAAAAACTGGAGGAAGTGAAGTGTTTTAGATATCTGGGAGTGGATCTGGCAGCGGATGGAAACATGGAACCGGAAGTGGATCATAGGGTGGGGAAGTGGGCGAAAATTCTGGGAGCCTTGAAGAATGTGTGGAAGTCGAGAACATTATCTCGGAAAGCAAAAATGGGTACGTTTGAAGGAATAGTGGTTCCAACAATGTTGTATGGTTGCGAGGCGTGGACTATGGACAGAGTTGTGCGCAGGAGGATGGAGGTGCTGGACATGAGATGTTTGAGGACAATGTGTGGTGTGAGGTGGTTTGATCGAGTAAGTAACGTAAGGGTAAGAGACATGTGTGGAAATAAAAAGAGCGTGGTTGAGAGAGCAGAAGAGGGTGTTTTGAAGTGGTTTGGGCACATGGAGAGAATGAGTGAGGAAAGATTGACCAAGAGGATATATGTGTCGGAGGTGGAGGAAACGAGGAGAAGAGGGAGACCAAATTGGAGGTGGAAAGATGGAGTGAAAAAGATTTTGTGTGATCGGGGCCTGAACATGCAGGAGGGTGAAAGGAGGGCAAGGAATAGAGTGAATTGGAGCGATGTGGTATACCGGGGTTGACGTGCTGCCAGTGGATTGAATCAGGGCATGTGAAGCGTCTGGGGTAAACCATGGAAAGCTGTGTAGGTATGTATATTTGCGTGTGTGGACGTATGTATATACATGTGTATGGGGGGGGGTTGGGCCATTTCTTTCGTCTGTTTCCTTGCGCTACCTCGCAAACGCGGGAGACAGCGACAAAGCAAAAAAAAAAAAAAATATATATATATATATATATATATATATATATATATATATATATATATATATATATATGTTGGAAAGGATCACAATTTTGCGCGTGATCAAGATATTCCTATGAGTCCACTGGGAAAATGAAAGAAAAAGTTCCCAAGTGCTTTTTCGTGTAATAATCACATCATCAGGGGAGACACAAGAGAGAAATATAACAGTCAGTTGATATACATCGAAGAGACGAAGCTAGGAGGCCATTTGGTAAACATGTGATTGTCGAAAACATACAACGAGCCTTCATAAACTTATCATGTTACAAATCTTATCAACAATAAAGTTATCTGATTTGTACAGACCATCACTAATATTAAGATTATAATTCTTTGTACATTTAATAATAGAAGATTCAATGATATTTCTCACGGTAATAGAGTTAGAGTTAACAACTGAGATGGCGTTACTCCAGTCAATACAATGATCATAGTTTTTAACATGATTAAACAAGGCATTTGATTCTTGTCCCGTTCTTATACAATATTTATGTTGCTTAAGTCTAACAGAAAGATCCTTACCAGTCTGACCAACATAAAATTTATCACAGTTTCCACAAGAAACTTTATAGATTCAACCAAGAGAATTTTCTGGTGAATTCCTGATTAAGATATTCTTTACAGTGTTATAGTTGCTAAAGGCAACATTTACATTAAAGGATTTAAGCAACATGGGAAGCAAAGTGAAATTATTATTAAAAGGGAGAACTAAAAGATTCTTGGTGTCAATGGGAGGTTTGGGTTCAAATCTATAAAGTGATTTCTTTGCTAACATAAGGGATTTATCAATGAAAGATCTTGGGTACTTTAACTTAGATCCAATAGAATATATCTTCTCAAACTCATAATCAATAAACTCTGGACTGCAAATGCGCAATGCCCTTAGGAGCATAGATTGAAATGATGATAATTTAACTCTATGTTGAGATGAGCAATAATGGATATATGAGCCTACATTGGTGGGTTTTCTGTATATGCTAAACTTAAACTTGTTTCCTTGTCTATGGATCATGCAATCTAAAAATGGTAATATATCATTATTTTCATTTTCTACAGTAAATTTGATGGAAGGTACTAAATTGTTAAGTAAGGGGAGAAATACTGTTGTGATTTTAGACAAAAGTAACTATTTATCTAAAATGAATGATCTTCTAAATGATAACACAAAATATTCTAAACTTAGTAAAAGTCCCTTAGAAGCAGTTAATTCTCAATTCAATAAAGAAATGAAGTTGTTGTTGAAAGGTAACATTTCTCTTATCAAACATTTTTCATCTTTGTCCCCTTCATTGCCATATATGCATGGACTTATCAAAACACATAAACAAAATTTTCCAGCAAGACCTATAGTGAGTTCAGTAGCCTCCTTCACATAAATTATCAAGATGGTTAGTTTCCTTATTAAGCCCTTTAGTGGGTAAGGTATCAAATTCTAATATCATGAACAATGTAGATTTAGTCAACGAGCAAAAGAATATCAATATTAATTTTGTTTTCAAACTAGTTAGCTTTGATGTTTCCTCACTTTTCACTAAAGTTCCAGTTGATGACCTTTTAGAATATTTATTTGATGTCTTGAATGATATTCATTTACCTGTTTCAAAGTTTAATTTCATTGAACTGATAAAATTGTGTATAAAAGACTGTGTATTTCAATTTAATTGGAGATTATTGTGCTCAAAAATTTGGTATGGCAATGGGTAACCCTCTTTCACCTCTAAGTAATCTTTATATGGAATTTTTTGAAAGAAAATTACTAAAGGATATCTTACCTTCTTATGCAATTTCGTTTAGGTATGTAGATGATGTTCTTTGTGTTTGGCCAACAAATGAAAATTTACGAATATTTCTCCACTTACTTAACAATTTAGTACCTTCCATCAAATTTACTGTAGAAAATGAAAATAATGGTATGTTACCATTTTTAGATTGCATGATCCATAGACAAGGAAACAAGTTTAAGTTTAGCATATACAGAAAACCCACCAATGTATGCTCATATATCCATTATTACTCATCTCAACATGGCAGAGTTAAATTATCATCATTCCAATCTATATATATATATATATATATATATATATATATATATATATATATATATATATATATATATATATATATATATATATATATATATATATATTTTTTTTTTTTTTTTTTATACTTTGTCGCTGTCTCCCGCGTTTGCGAGGTAGCGCAAGGAAACAGACGAAAGAAATGGCCCAACCCCCCCCCCCATACACATGCATATACATACGTCCACACACGCAAATATACATACCTACACAGCTTTCCATGGTTTACCCCAGACGCTTCACATGCCTTGATTCAATCCACTGACAGCACGTCAACCCGGTATACCACATCGCTCCAATTCACTCTATTCCTTGCCCTCCTTTCACCCTCCTGCATGTTCAGGCCCCGATCACACAAAATCTTTTTCACTCCATCTTTCCACCTCCAATTTGGTCTCCCTCTTCTCCTCGTTCCCTCCACCTCCGACACATATATCCTCTTGGTCAATCTTTCCTCACTCATTCTCTCCATGTGCCCAAACCACTTCAAAACACCCTCTTCTGCTCTCTCAACCACGCTCTTTTTATTTCCACACATCTCTCTTACCCTTACGTTACTCACTCGATCAAACCACCTCACACCACACATTGTCCTCAAACATCTCATTTCCAGCACATCCATCCTCCTGCGCACAACTCTATCCATAGCCCACGCCTCGCAACCATACAACATTGTTGGAACCACTATTCCTTCAAACATACCCATTTTTGCTTTCCGAGATAATGTTCTCGACTTCCACACATTCTTCAAGGCTCCCAGAATTTTCGCCCCCTCCCCCACCCAATGATCCACTTCCGCTTCCATGATTCCATCCGCTGCCAGATCCACTCCCAGATATCTAAAACACTTCACTTCCTCCAGTTCTTCTCCATTCAAACTCACCTCCCAATTGACTTGACCCTCAACCCTACTGTACCTAATAACCTTGCTCTTATTCACATTTACTCTTAACTTTCTTCTTCCACACACTTTACCAAACTCAGTCACCAGCTTCTGCAGTTTCTCACATGAATCAGCCACCAGCGCTGTATCATCAGCGAACAACAACTGACTCACTTCCCAAGCTCTCTCATCCCCAACAGACTTCATACTTGCCCCTCTTTCCAAAACTCTTGCATTTACCTCCCTAACAACTCCATCCATAAACAAATTAAACAACCATGGAGACATCACACACCCCTGCCGCAAACCTACATTCACTGAGAACCAATCACTTTCCTCTCTTCCTACACGTACACATGCCTTACATCCTCGATAAAAACTTTTCACTGATTCTAACAACTTTCCTCCCACACCATATATTCTTAATACCTTCCACAGAGCATCTCTATCAACTCTATCATATGCCTTCTCAAGATCCATAAATGCTACATACAAATCCATTTGCTTTTCTAAGTATTTCTCACATACATTCTTCAAAGCAAACACCTGATCCACACATCCTCTACCACTTCTGAAACCACACTGCTCTTCCCCAATCTGATGCTCTGTACATGCCTTCACTCTCTCAATCAATACCCTCCCATATAATTTACCAGGAATACTCAACAAACTTATACCTCTGTAATTTGAGCATTCACTCTTATCCCCTTTGCCTTTGTACAATGGCACTAAGCACGCATTCCGCCAATCCTCAGGCACCTCACCATGAGTCATACATACATTAAATAACCTTACCAACCAGTCAACAATACAGTCACCCCCTTTTTTAATAGATTTCACTGCAATACCATCCAAACCTGCTGCCTTGCCGGCTTTCATCTTCCGCAAAGCTTTCACTACCTCTTCTCTGTTTACCAAATCATTTTCCCTAACCCTCTCACTTTGCACACCACCTCGACCAAAACACCCTATATCTGCCACTCTATCATCAAACACATTCAACAAACCTTCAAAATACTCACTCCATCTCCTTCTGACATCACCACTACTTGTTATCACCTCCCCATTTGCGCCCTTCACTGAAGTTCCCATTTGCTCCCTTGTCTTACGCACTTTATTTACCTCCTTCCAGAACATCTTTTTATTCTCCCTAAAATTTAATGATACTCTCTCACCCCAACTCTCATTTGCCCTTTTTTTCACCTCTTGCACCTTTCTCTTGACCTCCTGTCTCTTTCTTTTATACGTCTCCCACTCAATTGCATTTTTTCCCTGCAAAAATCGTCCAAATGCCTCTCTCTACTTTTTCACTAATACTCTTACTTATTCATCCCACCACTCACTACCCTTTCTAATCAACCCACCTCCCACTCTTCTCATGCCACAAGCATCTTTTGCGCAATCCATCAATGATTCCCTAAATACATCCCATTCCTCCCCCACTCCCCTTGCTTCCATTGTTCTCACCTTTTTCCATTCTGTACTCAGTCTCTCCTGGTACTTCGTCACACAGGTCTCCTTCTCAAGCTCAATTACTCTCACCACCCTCTTCACCCCAACATTCACTCTTCTTTTCTGAAAACCCATACAGATCTTCACCTTAGCCTCCACAAGATAATGATCAGACATCCCTCCAGTTGCACCTCTCAGCACATTAACATCCAAAAGTCTCTCTTTCGCACGCCTGTCAATTAACACGTAATCCAATAACGCTCTCTGGCCATCTCTCCTACTTACATAAGTATACTTATGTATATCTCGCTTTTTAAACCAGGTATTCCCAATCATCAGTCCTTTTTCAGCACATAAATCTACAAGCTCTTCACCATTTCCATTTACAACACTGAACACCCCATGTATACCAATTATTCCCTCAACTGCCACATTACTCACCTTTGCATTCAAATCACCCATCACTATAACCCGGTCTCGTGCATCAAAACCACTAACACACTCATTCAGCTGCTCCCAAAACACTTGCCTCTCATGATCTTTCTTCTCATGCCCAGGTGCATATGCACCAATAATCACCCACCTCTCTCCATCAACTTTCAGTTTTACCCATATCAATCGAGAATTTACTTTCTTACACTTTATCACATACTCCCACAACTCCTGTTTCAGGAGTATTGCTACTCCTTCCCTTGCTCTTGTCCTCTCACTAACCCCTGACTTTACTCCCCAGACATTCCCAAACCACTCTTCCCCTTTACCCTTGAGCTTCGTTTCACTCAAAGCCAAAACATCCAGGTTCCTTTCCTCAAACATACTACCTATCTCTCCTTTTTTCACATCTTGGTTACATCCACACACATTTAGGCACCCCACTCTGAGCCTTCGAGGAGGATGAGCACTCCCCGCGTGACTCCTTCTTCTGTTTCCCATTTTAGAAAGTTAATACAAGGAGGGGAGGATTTCTGGCCCCCTGCTCCCGTCCCCTCTAGTCGCTTTCTACGACACGCGAGGAATACGTGGGAAGTATTCTTTCACCCCTATCCCCAGGGATAATATACATATATATATATACATATACACATACACACACATACACATACATACGCACATATACACACACACACACATACATATATATACATATGAAAAATGTAAGAAACAATTTAGAAAAACTGAAACTTCTAGCTTGAAATGAATGGAAAAAAATGAATGTCACATTATGGTTCAACCTCTGGCTATGGAAAAAAGGAAATGTATAATTTATTTACACAAACGTCAATAGCAGTTCTCATCAATTTAACCACTGTATCAATAAGCTTCAATGTCTAAGCTACATTTTTTTCCAATTTCACTATTTTCCTTCACATTTTCAATTGTGTCTGAAGGTTCTACTTCAAGAGTGATTGTTTTTCCAGTAAGGGTCTTCACATCTTGGTTACATCCACACACATCCATTTTTTTGCTGGGTTGTGGTGGTGAGTGACGGTCATGCGATGAGGGTTCCAGCAAGTGAAGTGGTGGAGCCGACACTGGGAGAACTTAATAGTGTCCAGGGGATGTCCTGCGGCAACGAGACACATCCCTCCGAACCCTCCTGTGTCTTGATAGCTGGGGTCCACAGGGAAACACTGAAGAACCTTGTGAACTGTTTTTCTTTCTCTACGTCGTGACAAGCTCGAGGAAGGGGTGAAGATCAAGAGGCTTACTCAAGGAAACGCGCGTCCTCAAAGTTGTGACGAGTCTAACTGATGAATAGTTAGTATGAACTGTTCCACTTGACATTCAGCAGGTACGAAGTATCAAAAGCACTTACAGATGTAGATTATCCTTCAGGCACTACACTTGCTATGGCTGCCCACCAGCAACTGAACAACCTTCGCCTTGTCATACTCATGCAAAAATTAAACATTCATACTTAGCTGACTTTTACAAACTGTAAAATCCTGTTTTACCTGTCTCTCACTGCATCCAGCTGACAAAGACCCCAATCTCGATCTTCTCTCATGACATCACCTGTACCAGTGTTGAGCACTTTCCCTTACGTTTTGTTATGAAATCACAATACCCCAACAGCATCAGTAGAAATGCTCCTGCCAGATGTGTCGTCATGTGTTCCGCGCCCCCGTTCCAGCCGTCGTCGCCTGGATTCACAGCTCAAGATCCGTCTGGATTTCCAGGCACGAGGCAATATCTGGATGGTGATGGTTTCCGATATCTTAAAGTGTATTACCCGTCAGTCAGTAAGCACGTCCGTAACACTGCTTCTGTTTCGTCTTTTCTTGCATCCTGCCTGCCCCTTTCCAGGAAGGCGCCCTTCGATCGCCCACTTCTGCTGGCACTTGTCCCCGACCATCCTGGCGAACACGTGCACTGGAACCCTCCGTTGACCTCCATGCACGTGCCACCGTGTTGGCACGGCCCGGGTGCACACGGATCCTCCACAACCTCACAGTTCTCGCCTGAGAATCCTTCAGGACATGTACAACGGTACTCATCTGGCGCCGTGTTCTCACACGTACCTCCTTTCACACAAGGGTACCGTCCACAGTAGTTAAGATCTTGGTCACACAGGATCCCGCCCCAGTTGAGGTGACACACGCAGGTCCACGGTGACCCGTCACAGTAGCCGTGTTTACAGCCAGGATACGGACGACACGCCTCACACAGCTCACCTGTCCATCCCAGGCGGCACTGGCACTGTCCGGGCAACTTGCAGGTTCCATGCTCTGGATGGCAGCCCACTTTACACATGGCTCCACCTACCCCCTAGCCATGTACCCTTCATCCATGATGTATTGTACCCACTGTACCATATATATATATATATATATATATATATATATATATATATATATATATATATATATATATATATATATATATATATATATATATATATATATATATATATATATATATATATATATATATATATATATATATATATATACATACATATATATATATGTATTCCAATATGTCCACGGGAAAATGAAACACGATGATTGTGTATAAAAGACTGTATATTTCAATTCAATGGAGATTATCATGCTCAGAAATTTGATATGGCAATGGGTAATCGCCTGTGCTAAGTAATCTTTATCTGAATTTTTTGAAACAAAATTACTAAAGGATATCTTACCTTCTAATGCAATGTTGTTTAGGTATGTAGATGATAGTTTTTGTGTTTGTCCAACAAATGAAAACTTACAAATATTTCTCTCCTTAATTAACAATTTAGTACCTTCCATCAAATTAACTGGAGAAAATGAAAATTATGATATGTTACCATTTTTAGATTGCATGACCCAAAGGCAAGGAAACAAGTTTAAAGTTTAGCATATACAGAAAACTTACCAATGTATGCTCATATATATCATTATTACTCATCTCAACATGACAGAGTTAAAGTATCATTTCCATTAATGTTCATTAGGGTTATTACGTATTTGCAGTCCATAGTTTATTGAGGATGAGTTTGAGAAAATATATTCCATTGGATCTAAGTAAAAGTACCCTAGATCTTTCATTGATAAATCCCTTAAGTTAACAAAGAAATCATTTTGTAGAGTTGAGCTCAAACCTCCCATTGACACAAAGAAACTTTTAGTTCTCCCTTTTAATGATAATTTGACTTTACTTCTCATGTTGCTTAAATTCTTTAATGTAAATGTTGCCTTCAGCAACAATAATACTATAAAAAGTATCTTATTCAGGAATTCACCAAAAGAAATTCTCATGGATGCATCTATAAAGTGCCAAGTGGATATTGTGATAAATTTTATTTTGGGCAGACTAGTAAGAATCTGTCTCTTAGTCATAAGCAACAAGAATCAAATGGCTTGTTTGATCACAGTAAAAGCTAAGATCATTGAATTGACTGGAGTAATGCCATCTTAGTTAGTAACTATAACTCTATTACCACTAAATACACAAAAAACTATGATGTTAATATTAGTGAAGGTCTATACAAATTAGATAACTTTATTGGAGAAAAATTTGTAAAATGATAAGTTTATGAACGTCCGTAGTATATCTTGAACAATCGCATGATTAGCAAAAGTCGTCATACCTTCGTCTCGTCGATGTATATCAACTGACTCATATTTCTCTCTTGTGTCTCCTCTGATGATGTGGTTTTTACACGAAAGTGCACATGGGAACTTTTCGTGCTTCATTTTCCCCGTGGACTGATAGGAATATATATATATATATATATATATATATATATATATATATATATATATATATATATATATATATATATATATATATATATATATATATATATATATATACATATGTTGGAAAGGATCATAATTTTGCGCGTGATGAAGATATTCCGATGAGTCCACTTGGAAAATGAAAGAAAAAGTTCCCAAGTGCTTTTTCGTGTAATAATCACATCATCAGGGGAGACACAAGAGAGAAATATAACAGTCAGTTGACATACATCGAAGAGACGAAGCTAGGAAGCCATTTGGTAAACATGTGATTGTCGAAAACATACAACAAGCCTTCATAAACTTATCATGTTACAAATCTTATCAACAATAAAGTTATCTGATTTGTACAGACCATCACTAATATTAAGATTATAATTCTTTCTACATTTGATAATAGAAGATTCAATGATATATCTCATGGTAATAGAGTTAGAGTTAACAACTGAGATGGCGTTACTCCAGTCAGTACAATGATCATAGTTTTTAACATGATTAAACAAGGCATTTGATTCTTGTCCCGTTCTTATACAATATTTATTTTGCTTAAGTCTAACAGAAAGATCCTTACCAGTCTGACCAACATAAAATTTATCACAGTTTCCACAAGAAACTTTATAGATTCAACCAAGAGAATTTTCTGGTGAATTCCTGATTAAGATATTCTTTACAGTATTATAGGCAACATTTACATTAAAGGATTTAAGCAACATGGGAAGCAAAATGAAACTATTATTAAAAGGGAGAACTAAAAGATTCTTGGTGTCAATGGGAGGTTTGGGTTCAAATCTATAAAATGATTTCTTTGCTAACATAAGGGATTTATCAATGAAAGATCTTGGGTACTTTAACTTAGATCCAATAGAATATATCTTCTCAAACTCATAATCAATAAACTCTGGACTGCAAATGCGCAAAGCCCTTAGGAACATAGATTGAAATGATGATAATTTAACTCTATGTTGAGATGAGCAATAATGGATATATGAGCCTACATTGGTGGGTTTTCTGTATATGCTAAACTTAAACTTGTTTCCTTGTCTATGGATCATGCAATCTCAAAATGGTAATATATCATTATTTTCATTTTCTACAGTAAATTTGATGGAAGGTACTAAATTGTTAAGTAAGGGGAGAAATACTGTTGTGATTATAGACAAAAGTAACTATTCATCTAAAAAGAATGATCTAAATGATAACACAACATATTCTAAACTTAGTAAAAGTCCCTTAGAAGCAGTTAATTCTCAATTCAATAAAGAAATGAAGTTGTTGTTGAAAGGTAACATTTCTCTTATCAAACATTTGTCATCTTTGTCCCCTTCATTGCCATATATGCATGGACTTATCAAAACACATAAACAAAATTTTCCAGCAAGACCTATAGTGAGTTCAGTAGCCTCCTTCACATAAATTATCAAGTTGGTTAGTTTCCTTATTAAGCCCTTTAGTGGGTAAGGTATCAAATTCTAATATCATGAACAATGTAGATTTAGTCAACGAGCAAAAGAATATCAATATTAATTTTGTTTTCAAACTAGTTAGCTTTGATGTTTCCTCACTTCTCACTAAACATCCAGTTGATGACCTTTTAGAATATTTATTTGATGTCTTGAATGACATTCATTTACCTGTTTCAAAGTATAATTTCATTGACTGATAAAATTTAGTATAAAAGACTGTGTATTTCAATTTAATTGAGATTATTATGCTCAAAAATTTGGTATGGCAATGGGTAACCCTCTTTCACATCTAAGTAATCTTTATATGGAATTTTTTGAAAGAAAATTACTAAAGGATATATTACCTTCTTATGCAATTTGGTTTAGGTATGTAGATGATGTTCTTTGTGTTTGGCCAACAAATGAAAATTTACAAATATTTCTCCACTTACTTAACAATTTAGTACCTTCCATCAAATTTACTGTAGAAAATGAAAATAATGGTATGTTACCATTTTTAGATTGCATGATCCATAGACAAGGAAACAAGTTTAAGTTTAGCATATACAGAAAACCCATCAATGTATGCTCATATATCCATTATTACTCATCTCAACATGGCAGAGTTGAAATATCATCATTCCAATCTGTATATATATATATATATATATATATATATATATATATATATATATATATATATATATATATATATATATACATTTTTACTTTGTCGCTGTCTCCCGCGTTTGCGAGGTAGCGCAAGGAAACAGACGAAAGAAATGGCCCAACCCACCCCCATGCATATGTATATACATACATCCACACACGCAAATATACATACCTACACAGCTTTCCATGGTTTACCCCAGACGCTTCACATGCCTTGACTCCATCCACTGACAGCACGTCAACCCCGGTATACCACATCGCTCCAATTAACTCTATTCCTTGCCCTCCTTACACCCTCCTGCAGGTTGAGGCCCCGATCTCACAAAATCTTTTTTACTCCATCTTTCCACCTCCAATTTGGTCTCCCTCCTCTCCTCTTTCCCTCCACCTCCGACACATATATCCTCTTGGTCAATCTTTCCTCACTCATTCTCTCCATGTGCCCAAACCATTTCAAAACACCCTCTTCTGCTCTCTCAACCACGCTCTTTTTATTTCCACACATCTCTCTCACCCTTACGTTACTTACTCGATCAAACCACCTCATACCACACATTGTCCTCAAACATCTCATTTCCAGCACATCCATCCTCCTGCGCACAACTCTATCCATAGTCCACGCCTCGCAACCATACAACATTGTTGGAACCACTATTCCTTCAAACATAACCATTTTTGCTTTCCGAGATAATGTTCTCGACTTCCACACATTCTTCAAGGCTCCCAGAATTTTCGCCCCCTCCCCCACCCAATTATCCACTTCCGCTTCCATGGTTCCATCCGCTGCCAGATCCACTCCCAGATATCTAAAACACTTCACTTCCTCCAATTTTTCTCCATTCAAACTCACCTCCCAATTGACTTGACCCTCAACCCTACTGTACCTAATAACCTTGCTCTTATTCACATTTACTCTTAACTTTCTTCTTTCACACACTTTACCAAACTCAGTCACCAGCTTCTGCAGTTTCTCACATGAATCAGCCACCAGCGCTGTATCATCAGCGAACAACAACTGACTCACTTCCCAAGCTCTCTCATCCCCAACAGACTTCATACTTTCCATCTTTCCAAAACTCTTGCATTCACCTCCCTAACAACCACATCCATAAACAAATTAAACAACCATGGAGACATCACACACACCTGCCACAAACCTACATTCACTGAGAACCAATCACTTTCCTCTCTTCCTACACGTACACATTCTTTACATCCTCGATAAAAACTTTTCACTGCTTCAAACAACTTGCCTCCCACACCATATATTCTTAATACCTTCCACAGAGCATCTCTATCAACTCTATCATATGCCTTCTCCAGATCCATAAATGCTACATACAAATCCATTTGCTTTTCTAAGTATTTCTCACATACATTCTTCAAAGCAAACACCTGATCCACATATCCTCTACCACTTCTGAAACCACACTGCTCTTCCCCAATCTCATGCTCTGTACATGACTTCACCCTCTCAATCAATACCCTCCCATATAATTTGCCAGGAATACTCAACAAACTTATACCTCTGTAATTTGAGCACTCACTCTTATCCCCTTCGCCTTTGTACAATGGCACTATGCACGCATTCCGCCAATCCTCAGGCACCTCACCATGAGTCATACATACATTAAATAACCTTACCAACCAGTCAACAATACAGTCACCCCCTTTTTTAATAAATTCCACTGCAATACCATCCAAACCTGCTGCCTTGCCGGCTTTCATCTTCCGCAAAGCTTTTACTACCTCTTCTCTGTTTACCAAATCATTTTCCCTAACCCTCTCACTTTGCACACCACCTCGACCAAAACACCCTATATCTGCCACTCTATCATCAAACACATTCAACAAACCTTCAAAATACTCACTCCATCTCCTTCTCACATCACCACTACTTGTTATCACCTCCCGATTTGCGCCCTTCACTGAAGTTCCCATTTGCTCCCTTGTCTTACGCACTTTATTTACCTCCTACCAGAACATCTTTTTATTCTCCCTGAAATTTAATGATACTCTCTCACCCCAACTCTCATTTGCCCGTTTTTTCACCTCTTGCACCTTTCTCTTGACCTCCTGTCTCTTTCTTTTATACGTCTCCCACTCAATTGCATTTCTTCCCTGCAAAAATCGTCCAAATGCCTCTCTCTACTTTTTCACTAATACTCTTACTTATTCATCCCGCCACTCACTACCCTTTCTAATCAACCCACCTCCCACTCTTCTCATGCTACAAGCATCTATTGCGCAATCCATCACTGATTTCCTAAATACATCCCATTCCTCCCCCAAGGGAAGGAGTAGCAGTACTCCTGAAACAGGAATTGTGGGAGTATGTGATAGAATGTAAGAAAGTAAATTCTCGATTAATATGGGTAAAACTGAAAGTTGATGGAGAGAGATGGGTGATTATTGGTGCATATGCACCTGGGCATGAGAGGAAAGATCATGAGAGGCAAGTGTTTTGGGAGCAGCTGAATGAGTGTGTTAGTGGTTTTGATGCACGAGACCGGGTTATAGTGATGGATGATTTGAATGCAAAGGTGAGTAATGTGGCAGTTGATGGAATAATTGGTATACACGGGGTGTTCAGTGTTGTAAATGGAAATGGCGAAGAGCTTGTAGATTTATGTGCTGAAAAAGGACTGATGATTGGGAATACCTGGTTTAAAAAGCGAGATATACATAAGTATACTTATGTAAGTAGGAGAGATGGCCAGAGAGCGTTATTGGATTACGTGTTAATATATATATATATATATATATATATATATATATATATATATATATATATATATATATATATATATATATATATATATATATATATATATGTATATATATATATACGTACATATATATATATGTATTCCAATGTGTCCACGGGAAAATGAAACCCGATAATTGTGTATAAAAGACTGTGTATTTCAATTCAATGGAGATTATCATGCTCAGAAATTTGATATGGCAATGGGTAACGCTCTATCGCCTGTGCTAAGTAATCTTTATCTGAATTTTTTGAAACAAAATTACTAAAGGATATCTTACCTTCTAATGCAATGTTGTTTAGGTATGTAGATGATAGTTTTTGTGTTTGTCCAACAAATGAAAACTTACAAATATTTCTCTCCTTACTTAACAATTTAGT
>NC_092262.1:1736709-1753332 GCF_036320965.1 Panulirus ornatus | reverse complement strand
TTCCAACAATGTTGTATGGTTGTGAGGCGTGGGATATGGATAGAGTTGTGCGCAGGAGGATGGATGTGCTGGAAATGAGATGTTTGAGGACAATGTGTGGTGTGAGGTGGTTTGATCGAGTAAGTAACGTAAGGGTAAGAGAGATGTGTGGAAATAAAAAGAGCGTGGTTGAGAGAGCAGAAGAGGGTGTTTTGAAATGCTTCGTGCACATGAAGAGAATGAGGAAGGAAAGATTGACCAAGAGAATATATGTGTCGGAGGTGGAGGGAACGAGGAGAAGAGGGAGACCAAATTGGAGGTGGAAACATGGAGTGAAAAAGATTTTGTGTGATCGGGGCCTGAACATGCATGAGGGTGAAAGGAGGGCAAGGAATAGAGTGAATTGGAGCGATGTGGTATACCGGGGTTGACGTGCTGTCAGTGGATTGAATCAAGGCATGTGAAGCGTCTGGGGTAAACCATGGAAAGCTGTGTAGGTATGTATATTTGCGGGTGTGGACGTATGTATATACATGTGTATGGGGGTAGCTTGGACCATTTCTTTCGTCTGTTTCCTTGCGCTACCTCGCAAACGCGGGAGACTGCGACAAAGCAAAAAAAAAAAAAAAAATATATATATATATATATATATATATATATACTTCCCACGCATTCCCTGCGTGTCGTATAAGGCGACTAAAAGGGGAGGGAGCGGGGGCTGGAAATCCTCCCTTCTCGTTTTTTTAAATTTTCCAAAAGAAGGAACAGAGAATTGGGCCAGGTGAGGGTATTCCCTCAAAGGCCCAGTCCTCTGTTCTTAACGCTGCCTCGCTAATGCGGGAAATGGCGAATAGTTTGAAAGAAAAGATTATTTTATTATTATTATTTTTATTATACTTTGTCGCTGTCTCCCGCGTTTGCGAAGTAGCGCAAGGAAACAGACGAAGGAAACGGCCCAACCCCCCCCCCATACACATGTATATACATACGTCCACACACGCAAATATACATACCTATACAGCTTTCCATGGTTTACCCCAGACGCCTCACATGCCCTGATTCAATCCACTGACAGCACGTCAACTCCGGTATACAACATCGCTCCAATTCACTCTATTCCTTGCCCTCCTTTCACCCTCCTGCATGTTCAGGCCCCGATCACACAAAATCTTTTTCACTCCATCTTTCCACCTCCAATTTGGTCTCCCTCTTCTCCTTGTTCCCTCCACCTCAGACACATGGTCAATCTTCGTCAATCTTTCCTCACTCATCCTCTCCATGTGCCCAAACCACTTCAAAACACCCTCTTCTGCTCTCTCAACCACGCTCTTTTCATTTCCACACATCTCTCTTACCCTTACGTTACTCACTCGATCAAACCACCTCACACCACACATTGTCCTCAAACATCTCATTTCCAGCACATCCATCCTCCTGCGCACAACTCTATCCATAGCCCACGCCTCGTAACCATACAACATTGTTGGAACCACTATTCCTTCAAACATACCCATTTTTGCTTTCCGAGATAATGCTCTCGACTTCCACACATTCTTCAAGGCCCACAGGATTTTCGCCCCCTCCCCCACCCTATGATCCACTTCCGCTTCCATGGGTCCATCCGCTGCCAGATCCACTCCCAGATATCTAAAACACTTCACTTCCTCAGTTTTTCTCCATTCAAACTCACCTCCCAATTGACTTGACCCTCAAACCTACTGTACCTAATAACCTTGCTCTTATTCACATTTACTCTTAACTTTCTTCTTCCACACACTTTTCCAAACTCAGTCACCAGCTTCTGCAGTTTCTCACAAGAATCAGCCACCAGCGCTGTATTATCAGCGAACAACAACTGACTCACTTCCCAAGCTCTCTCATCCCCAACAGACTTCATACTTGCCCCTCTTTCCAAAACTCTTGCATTTACCTCACTAACAACCCCATCCATAAACAAATTAAACAACCATGGAGACATCACACACCCCTGCCGCAAACCTACATTCACTGAGAACCAATCACTTTCCTCTCTTCCTACACGTCCACATGCCTTACATGCTCGATGAAAACTTTTCACTGCTTCTAACAACTTTCCTCCCACACCATATATCCTTAATACCTTCCACAGAGCATCTCTATCAACTCTATCATATGCCTTCTCCAGATCCATAAATGCTACATACAAATCCATTTGCTTTTCTAAGTATTTCTCACATACATTCTTCAAAGCAAACACCTGATCCACACATCCTCTACCACTTCTGAAACCACACTGCTCTTCCCCAATCTGATGCTCTGTACATGCCTTCACCCTCTCAATCAATACCCTCCCATATAATTTACCAGGAATACTCAACAAACTTATACCTCTGTAATTTGAGCACTCACTCTTATCCCCTTTGCCTTTGTGCAATGGCACTATGCACGCATTCCGCCAATCCTCAAGCACCTCACCATGAGTCATACATACATTAAATAACCTTACCAACCAGTCAACAATACAGTCACCCCCTTTTTTAATAAATTCCACTGCAATACCATCCAAACCTGCTGCCTTGCCGGCTTTCATCTTCCGCAAAGCTTTCACTACCTCTTCTCTGTTTACCAAATCATTTTCCCTAACCCTCTCACTTTGCACACCACCTCGACCAAAACACCCTATATCTGCCACTCTATCATCAAACACATTCAACAAACCTTCAAAATACTCACTCCATCTCCTTCTCACATCATAACTACTTGTTATCACCTCCTCATCTGCGCCCTTCACTGAAGTTCCCATTTGCTCCCTTGTCTTACGCACTTTATTTACCTCCTTCCAGAACATCTTTTTATTCTCCCTAAAATTTACTGATAGTCTCTCACCCCAACTCTCATTTGCCCTTTTTTTCACCTCTTGCACCTTTCTCTTGACCTCCTGTCTCTTTCTTTTATACATCTCCAACTCAATTGCATTTTTTCCCTGCAAAAATCGTCCAAATGCCTCTCTCTTCTCTTTCACTAATAGTCTTACTTCTTCATCCCACCACTCACTACCCTTTCTAGTCAACCCACCTCCCACTCTTCTCATGCCACAAGCATCTTTTGCGCAATCCATCACTGATTCCCTAAATACATCACATTCCTCCCCCACTCCCCTTACTTCCATTGTTCTCACCTTTTTCCATTCTGTACTCAGTCTCTCCTGGTACTTCCTCAGACAGGTCTCCTTCTCAAGCTCACTTACTCTCACCACCCTCTTCACCCCAACATTCACTCTTCTTTTCTGAAAACCCATACAAATCTTCACCTTAGCCTCCACAAGATAATGATCAGACATCCCTCCAGTTGCACCTCTCAGCACATTAACATCCAAAAGTCTCTCTTTCGCACGCCTGTCAATTAACACGTAATCCAATAACGCTCTCTGGCCATCTCTCCTACTTACATAAGTATACTTATGTATATCTCGCTTTTTAAACCAGGTATTCCCAATCATCAGTCCTTTTTCAGCACATAAATCTACAAGCTCTTCACCATTTCCATTTACAACACTGAACACCCCATGTATACCAATTATTCCCTCAACTGCCACATTACTCACCTTTGCATTCAAATCACCCATCACTATGACCCGGTCTCGTGCATCAAAACCACTAACACACTCATTCAGCTGCTCCCAAAACACTTGCCTCTCTTGATCTTTCTTCTCATGCCCAGGTGCATATGCACCAATAATCACCCAACTCTCTCCATTAACTTTCAGTTTTACCCATATTAATCGAGAATTTACTTTCTTACACTCTATCACATACTCCCACAACTCCTGTTTCAGGAGTATTGCTACTCCTTCCCTTGCTTTTGTCCTCTCACTAACCACTGACTTTACTCCCCAAACATTCCCAAACCACTCTTCCCCTTTACCCTTGAGCTTCGTTTCACTCAGAGCCAAAACATCCAGGTTCCTTTCCTCAAACATACTACCTATCTCTCCTTTTTTCACTTCTTGGTTACATCCACACACATTTAGGCACCCCACTCTGAGCCTTCACTCCCCGCGTGACTCCTTCTTCTGTTTCCCATATATATATATATATATATATATATATTTTTTTTTTTTTTTTTTTTATACTTTGTCGCTGTCTCCCGCGTTTGCGAGGTAGCGCAAGGAAACAGACGAAAGAAATGGCCCAACCCCCCGCCCCCATACACATGTACATACACACGTCCACACACGCAAATATACATACCTACACAGCTTTCCATGGTTTACCCCAGACGCTTCACATGCCTTGATTCAATCCACTGACAGCACGTCAACCCCTGTATACCACATGACTCCAATTCACTCTATTCCTTGCCCTCCTTTCACCCTCCTGCATGTTCAGGCCCCGATCACACAAAATCTTTTTCACTCCATCTTTCCACCTCCAATTTGGTCTCCCTCTTCTCCTCGTTCCCTCCACCTCCGACACATATATCCTCTTGGTCAATCTCTCCTCACTCATTCTCTCCATGTGCCCAAACCATTTCAAAACACCCTCTTCTGCTCTCTCAACCACGCTCTTTTTATTTCCACACATCTCTCTTACCCTTACGTTACTTACTCGATCAAACCACCTCACACCACACATTGTCCTCAAACATCTCATTTCCAGCACATCCATCCTCCTGCGCACATCTCTATCCATAGCCCACGCCTCGCAACCATGCAACATTGTTGGAACCACTATTCCCTCAAACATACCCATTTTTGCTTTCCGAGATAATGTTCTCGACTTCCACACATTTTTCAAGGCTCCCAAAATTTTCGCCACCTCCCCCACCCTATGATCCACTTCCGCTTCCATGGTTCCATCCGCTGACAGATCCACTCCCAGATATCTAAAACACTTCACTTCCTCCAGTTTTTCTCCATTCAAACTCACCTCCCAATTGACTTGACCCTCACCCCTACTGTACCTAATAACCTTGCTCTTATTCACATTTACTCTCAACTTTCTTCTTCCACACACTTTACCAAACTCAGTCACCAGGTTCTGCAGTTTCTCACATGAATCAGCCACCAGCGCTGTATCATCAGCGAACAACAACTGACTCACTTCCCAAGCTCTCTCATCCCCAACAGACTTCATATATATATATATATATATATATCTTTCCTTCTTTCGCACTATTCGCCATTTCCCGCGATAGCGAGGTAGCATTAAGAACAGAGGACTGGGACAACGAGGGAATATCCTCACCTGGCCTCCTTCTCTGTTCCTTCTTTTGGAAAATTGAAAAAAAACGAGAGGGGAGGATCTCCAGCCACCCGCTCTCTGCCCTTTTAGTAGCCTTTTACGACAAGCAGGGAATACGTGGGAAGTATTCTTTCTCCCCTATTCCCAGGGATAATATATATATATATATATATATATATATATATATATATATATATATATATATATATATATATATATATATATATATATATATATATATATATATATTTTTTTTTTTTTTTAAATTTTCCAAAAGAAGGAACAGAGAAGGGGGCCATATGAGGATATTCCCTCAAAGGCCCAGTCCTCTGTTCTTAACGCTACCTCGCTAATGCGGGAAATGGCGAATAGTATGAAAAAAAAAAATATATATATATATAGACATTGAAGCTTATTGATACAGTGGTAAAATTGATGAGAACTGCAATTGACGTTTGTGTAAATAAATTATACATTTCCTTTTTTCCGTAGCCAGAGGTTGAACCATTATGTGACATTCATTTTTTTCATTCATTTCAAGCTAGAAGTTTCAGTTTTCTAAATTGTTTCTTACATTTTTCATATGTATATATATGTATGTGTGTGTGTGTGTATATGTGCGTATGTATGTGTATGTGTGTGTATGTGTATATGTATACATATATGTATATTATCCCTGTGGATAGGGGTGAAAGAATACTTCCCACGTATTCCTCGCGTGTCGTAGAAAGCAACTAGAGGGGACGGGAGCGGGGGGCCAGAAATCCTCCACTCCTTGTATTAACTTTTTAAAATGGGAAACAGAAGAAGGAGTCACGCGGGGAGTGCTCATCCTCCTCGAAGGCTCAGAGTGGGGTGCCTAAATGTGTGTGGATGTAACCAAGATGTGAAAAAAGGAGAGATAGGTAGTATGTTTGAGGAAAGGAACCTGGATATTTTGGCTCTGAGTGAAACGAAGCTCAAGGGTAAAGGGGAAGAGTGGTTTGGGAATGTCTGGGGAGTAAAGTCAGGGGTTAGTGAGAGGACAAGAGCAAGGGAAGTAGTAGCAATACTCCTGAAACAGGAGTTGTGGGAGTATGTGATAGAGTGTAAGAAAGTAAATTCTCTATTAATATGGGTAAAACTGAAAGTTGATGGAGAGAGGTGGTTGATTATTGGTGCATATGCACCTGGGCATGAGAAGAAAGATCAAGGGAGGCAAGTGTTTTGGGAGCAGCTGAATGAGTGTGTTAGTGGTTTTGATGCACGAGACCGGGTTATAGTGATGGGTGATTTGAATGCAAAGGTGAGTAATGTGGCAGTTGAGGGAATAATTGGTATACATGGGGTGTTCAGTGTTGTAAATGGAAATGGTGAAGAGCTTGTAGATTTATGTGCTGAAAAAGGACTGATGATTGGGAATACCTGGTTTAAAAGCGAAATATACATAAGTATACTTATGTAAGTAGGAGAGATGGCCAGAGAGCGTTATTGGATTACGTGTTAATTGACAGGCGTGCGAAAGAGAGACTTTTGGATGTTAATGTGCTGAGAGGTGCAACTGGAGGGATGTCTGATCATTATCTTGTGGAGGCTAAGGTGAAGATTTGTACGGGTTTTCAGAAAAGAAGAGTGAATGTTGGGGTGAAGAGGGTGGTGAGAGTAAGTGAGCTTGAGAAGGAGAGCTGTGTGAGGAAGTACCAGGAGAGACTGAGTACAGAATGGAAAAAGGTGAGAACAATGGAAGCAAGGGGAGTGGGGGAGGAATGGGATGTATTTAGGGAATCAGTGATGGATTGCGCAAAAGATGCTTGTGGCATGAGAAGAGTGGGAGGTGGGTTGATTAGAAAGGGTAGTGAGTGGTGGGATGAAGAAGTAAGAGTATTAGTGAAAGAGAAGAGAGAGGAATTTGGACGATTTTTGCAGGGAAAAAATGCAATTGAGTGGGAGATGTATAAAAGAAAGAGACAGGAGGTCAAGAGAAAGGTGCAAGAGGTGAAAAAAAGGGCAAATGAGAGTTGGGGTGAGAGAGTATCATAAATTTTAGGGAGAATAAAAAGATGTTCTGGAAGGAGGTAAATAAAGTGCGTAAGACAAGGGAGCAAATGGGAACTTCAGTGAAGGGCGCAAATGGGGAGGTGATAACAAGTAGTGGTGATATGAGAAGGAGGTGGAGTGAGTATTTTGAAGGTTTGTTGAATGTGTTTGATGATAGAGTGGCAGATATAGGGTGTTTTGGTCGAGGTGGTGTGCAAAGTGAGAGGGTTAGGGAAAATGATTTGGTAAACAGAGAAGAGGTAGTGAAAGCTTTGCGGAAGATGAAAGCCGGCAAGGAAGCAGGTTTGGATGGTATTGCAGTGGAATTTATTAAAAAAGGGGGTGATTGTATTGTTGACTGGTTGGTAAGGTTATTTAATGTATGTATGACTCATGGTGAGGTGCCTGAGGATTGGCGGAATGCGTGCATAGTGCCATTGTACAAAGGAAAAGGGGATAAGAGTGAGTGCTCAAATTACAGAGGTATAAGTTTGTTGAGTATTCCTGGTAAATTATATGGGAGGGTATTGATTGAGAGTTTCCCATTTTTAGAAAGTTAATAGAAGGAGGGGAGGATTTCCGGCCCCCCGCTCCCGTCCCCTCTAGTCGCTTTCTACGACACGCGAGGAATACGTGGGAAGTATTCTTTCACCCCTATCCCCAAGGATAATATACATATATATATACATATACACACACACACACACACACACATACACACACATACGCACATACACACACACACACACACATACATATATATACATATGAAAAATGTAAGAAACAATTTAGAAAACAAACTTTTAGCTTGAAATGAATGAAAAAAAAATGAATGTCACATAATGGTTCAACCTCTGGCTATGGAAAAGGAAATGTACAATTTATTTACACAAACGTCAATAGCAGTTCTCATCAATTTCACCACTGTATCAATAAGCTTCAATGTCTAAGCTACATTTTTCTCCAACTTCACTATTTTCTTGTCAAAAACACCATGCATGAAAACTATCACTCCAGTAACAAAACTATAAACATTTACTTCCCCTTTAAAAGTTCTGGGGAAGTCTGTCTCGATACACTGCGGCGAGGCGACGCGACGCTGACACAATCACTGTCACAATATCACTTCTGCCTCCTCAAGTCAATCTCTCAGCCACAGTGCAGGCCTTCATCGTCGAAATCGGTCTTGCCTTCAGATGTCTCATCGATGTCTCTGCTCTCGGTAGCCCTCCTCTCGTTAACTCCCACAGTTCCTTATGTCAATCTGGTTCACGAAGAATTGACACCTCTTTGTTTCCCTCCCTCCACCGCAGGTCACTGTGACTCCTTGAACCGCCGGCTTGTGGGCTCGAGCACGACTTCTACTACTACTGAGGAGTGTACAGAATGGAAAAAGGTGAGAACAATGGAAGTAAGGGGAGTGGGGGAGGAATGGGATGTATTTAGGGAATCAGTGATGGATTGCGCAAAAGATGCTTGTGGCATGAGAAGAGTGGGAGGTGGGCTGTTTAGAAAGGGTAGTGAGTGGTGGGATGAAGAAGTAAGAGTATTAGAGAAAGAGAAGAAAGAGGCATTTGGACGATTTTTGCAGGGAAAAAATGCAATTGAGTGGGAGAAGTATAAAAGAAAGAGACAGGAGGTCAAGAGAAAGGTGCAAGAGGTGAAAAAAAGGGCAAATGAGAGTTGGGGTGAGAGACTATCAGTAAATTTTAGGTAGAATAAAAAGATGTTCTGGAAGGAGGTAAATAGGGTGCGTAAGACAAGGGAGCAAATGGGAACTTCAGTGAAGGGCGTAAATGGGGAGGTGATAACAAGTAGTGGTGATGTGAGAAGGAGATGGAATGAGTATTTTGAAGGTTTGTTGAATGTGTCTGATGACAGAGTGGCAGATATAGGGTGTTTTGGTCGAGGTGGTGTGCAAAGTGAGAGGGTTAGGGAAAATGATTTGGTAAACAGAGAAGAGGTAGTAAAAGCTTTGCGGAAGATGAAAGCCGGCAAGGCAGCAGGTTTGGATGGTATTGCAGTGGAATTTATTAAAAAAGGGGGTGACTGTATTGTTGACTGGTTGGTAAGGTTATTTAATGTATGTATGACTCATGGTGAGGTGCCTGAGGATTGGCGGAATGCGTGCATAGTGCCATTGTACAAAGGCAAAGGGGATAAGAGTGAGTGCTCAAATTACAGAGGTATAAGTTTGTTGAGTATTCCTGGTAAATTATATGGGAGGGTATTGATTGAGAGGGTGAAGGCATGTACAGAGCATCAGATTGGGGAAGAGCAGTGCGGTTTCAGAAGTGGTAGAGGATGTGTGGATCAGGTGTTTGCTTTGAAGAATGTATGTGAGAAATACTTAGAAAAGCAAATGGATTTGTATGTAGCATTTATGGATCTGGAGAAAGCATATGATAGAGTTGATAGAGATGCTCTGTGGAAGGTATTAAGAATATATGGTGTGGGAGGCAAGTTGTTAGAAGCAGTGAAAAGTTTTTATCGAGGATGTAAGGCATGTGTACGTGTAGGAAGAGAGGAAAGTGATTGGTTCTCAGTGAATGTAGGTTTGCGGCAGGGGTGTGTGATGTCTCCATGGTTGTTTAATTTGTTTATGGATGGGGTTGTTAGGGAGGTAAATGCAACAGTCCTGGAAAGAGGGGCAAGTATGAAGTCTGTTGGGGATGAGAGAGCTTGGGAAGTGAGTCAGTTGTTGTTCGCTGATGATACAGCGCTGGTGGCTGATTCATGTGAGAAACTGCAGAAGCTGGTGACTGAGTTTGGTAAAGTGTGTGGAAGAAGAAAGTTAAGAGTAAATGTGAATAAGAGCAAGGTTATTAGGTACAGTAGGGTTGAGGGTCAAGTCAATTGGGAGGTGAGTTTGAATGGAGAAAAACTGGAGGAAGTGAAGTGTTTTAGATATCTGGGAGTGGATCTGTCAGCGGATGGAACCATGGAAGCGGAAGTGGATCATAGGGTGGGGGAGGGGGCGAAAATTTTGGGAGCCTTGAAAAATGTGTGGAAGTCGAGAACATTATCTCGGAAAGCAAAAATGGGTATGTTTGAAGGAATAGTGGTTCCAACAATGTTGTATGGTTGCGAGGCGTGGGCTATGGATAGAGTTGTGCGCAGGAGGATGGATGTGCTGGAAATGAGATGTTTGAGGACAATGTGTGGTGTGAGGTGGTTTGATCGAGTAAGTAACGTAAGGGTAAGAGAGATGTGTGGAAATAAAAAGAGCGTGGTTGAGAGAGCAGAAGAGGGTGTTTTGAAATGGTTTGGGCACATGGAGAGAATGAGTGAGGAAAGATTGACCAAGAGGATATATGTGTCGGAGGTGGAGGGAACGAGGAGAAGAGGGAGACCAAATTGGAGGTGGAAAGATGGAGTGAAAAAGATTTTGTGTGATCGGGGCCTGAACGTGCAGGAGGGTGTAAGGAGGGCAAGGAATAGAGTGGATTGGAGCGATGTGGTATACAGGGGTTGACGTGCTGTCAGTGGAGTGAATCAAGGCATGTGAAGCGTCTGGGGTAAACCATGGAAAGCTGTGTAGGTATGTATATTTGCGTGTGTGGACGTGTGTATGTACATGTGTATGGGGGGGGGGGGGCTGGGCCATTTCTTTCGTCTGTTTCCTTGCGCTACCTCGCAAACGCGGGAGACAACGACAAAGTATAAAGAAAAAAAAAAAAAATATATATATATATATATATATATATATATATATATATATATATATATATATATATATATATATATATATATATATAATATTATCCCTGGGGATAGGGGAGAAAGAACACTTCCCACGTATTCCCTGCGTGTCGTAGAAGGCGACTAAAAGGGGAGGGGGCGGGGGCTGGAAATCCTCCCCTCTTGTTTTTTTTTTTTTAATTTTCCAAAAGAACGAGCAGAGAAGGGGGCCAGGTGAGGATATTCCTTCAGAGGCCCAGTCCTTTGTTCTTAACGCTACCGTGCTAATGCGGGAAATGGCGAATAGTTTGAAAAAAAAGAAAAATATATATATATATATACATATATATATATATATATATATATATATATATATATATATATATATATATATATATATATATATATATATATGTATATATATATATATATATATATATATATATATATATATATATATATATATATATATATATATATATTTGTTTTTTTCTATTTTGTTTGTCGCTGTTTCCCGCGTTACGAGGTAGCGCACACACGCAATATACATACCTATACATCTAAATGTACACATATATATATATATATATATATATATATATATATATATATATATATATATATATATACACACAGACATATACATATATACACATGTAAACAATTCATACTGTTTGCCTTTATTTGTTCCCATCGCCACCTCGCATTGAATAACAACCCCCTCCCCACTCGTTTGTGCGAGGCAGCGCTAGGAAAAGACACCAAAAGCCACATTCCCTCACACTCACTCTCTAGCTGTCATATAGTAATGCACCGAAACCACAGCTACCTTTCCACATCAAGGCCCCACACAACTTTCCATGGATTACCCCAGACGCTTCACACGCCCAGGTTCAATCCATTGACAGCACGTCGACCCCGGTATACCACATCGTTCCAATTCACTCTATTCCTTGCACGCCTTTCAACCTCCTGCATGTTCAGGCCCCGATCACTCAAAATCTTTTTCACTCCATCTTTCCACCTACAACTTGGTCTCCCACTTCTCCTCGTTCCCTCCACCTCTGACACATATATCCTCTTAGTCAATCTTTCCTCACTCATTCTCTCCATGTGACCAAACCAATTCAAAACACCCTCTTCTGTTCTCTCAACCACACTCTTTTTATTTCCACACATCTCTCTTACCCTTACATTACTTACTCGATCAAACCACCTCACACCACATATTGTCCTTAAACAACTCATTTCCAGCACATCCACCCTCCTGCGCACAACTCTATCCATAGCCCACGCCTCGCAATCATACAACATTGTTGGAACCACTATTCCTTCAAACATACCCATTTTTGCTTTCCGAGATGATGTTCTCGACTTCCAAACATTCTTCAAGGCTCCCAGAATTTTCGTCCCTTCCCCCTCCCTATGATTCACTTCCGCTTCCATGGTTCCATCCGCTGCCAGATCCACTCCCTGATATCTAAAACACTTTAATTCCTCCAGTTTTTCTCCATTTAAACTTACCTCCCAATTGACTTGACCCTCAACCCTACTGTACCTAATAACCTTGCTCTTATTCACATTTACTCTTAACTTTCTTCTTTCACACACTTTACCAAACTCAATCACCAGCTTCTGCAGTTTCTTACATGAAACAGCCACAAGTGCTGCATCATCAGCGAACAACAACTGACTCTCTTCCCAAGCTCTCTCATCCACAACAGACTGCATACTAACCCCTCTATCCAAAACTCTTGCATTCACCTCCCTAACAACCCAATCCATAAACAAATTAAACAACCATGGAGACATCACACACCCCTGCCGCAAACCTACATTCACTGAGAACCAATCACTTTCCTCTCTTCCTACACGTACACATGCCTTACATCCTCGATAAAAACTTTTCATTGCTTCTAACAACTTGCCTCCCACACCATATGTTCTTAAAACCTTCCACAGAGCATCTCTATCAACTCTATCATATGCCTTCTCCAGATCCATAAATGCTACATACAAATCCACTTGTTTTTCTAAGTATTTCTCACATACATTCTTCAAAGCAAACACCTGATCCACACATCCTCTACCACTTCTGAAACCACACTGCTCTTCCCCAATCTGATGCTCTGTACATGCCTTCACCCTCTCAATCAATACCCTCCCATATAATTTACCAGGAATACTCAACAAACTTATACCTCTGTAATTTGGGCACTCACTCTTATATCCTTTGGCTTTGTACAATGGCACTATGCACGCATTCCGCCAATCCTCAGGCACCTCACCATAGTCATACATACATTAAATAACCTTACCAGCCAGTCAACAATAGTCACCCCCTTTTTTAATAAATTCCACTGCAATACCATCCAAACCTGCTGCCTTGCCGGCTTTCATCTTCCGCAAAATGTTTACTACCTCTTCTCTGTTTACCAAATTACTTTCCCTATCCCTCTCGCTTTGCACACCACCTCGACCAAAACACCCTATATCTGCCACTCTATCATCAAACACATTCAACAAACCTTCAAAATACTCACTCCATCTCCTTCTCACATCACCACTACTTGTTATCATCTCCCCCATGAAGTTCCCATTTGTTCCCTTGTCTTACGCACTTTATTTACCTCCTTCCAAAATATCTTTTTATTCTCCCTAAAATTTAATGATACTCTCTCACCCCAACTCTCATTTACCCTCTTTTTCAGCTCTTGCACCTTTCTCTTGACCTCCTGCTTCTTTCTTTTATACCTCTCCCAGCAAAAATCGTCCAAATGCCTCTCTCTTCTCTTTCACTAATAATCTTACTTCTTCATCCCACCAGTCACTACCTTTTCTAATCAACCCACATCCCACGCTTCTCATGCTACAATCATCTTTTCCGCAAGCCATCACAGCTTCCCTAAATACATCCCATTCCTCCCCCACTCCCCTTACCTCCTTTGTTCTCACTTTTTCCATTCTGTACTCTGTCTCTCCTGGTACTTCCTCACACAAGTCTCCTTCCCAAGCTCACTTACTCTCACCACTCTCTTCATCACAACATCCTCTCTTCTTTTCTGAAAACCCCCACAAATCTTCACCTTCGCCTCCACAAGATAATGATCAGACATCCCTCTAGTTGCACCTCTCAGCACATTAACATCCAAAAGTCTCTGCGTCTATCAATTAAAACTTAATCCAATAACACTCTCTGGCCATCTCTCCTACTTGCAGACGTATACTCATTTATATCTCGCTTTTTCAACCAAGTATTCCCAATCAACAGCCTTTTTCAGCATATGAATCTACAAGCTCTTCACCATTTCCATTTACAACACTGAACACTCCATGTATACCAATTATTCCCTCAACTGCCACATTACTCACCTTTGCATTCAAATAACCCATCACTATAACCCGGTCTTGTGCATCAAAACCACTAACACACTCATTCACTTTGCTTTGTCGCTGTTTCCCGCGTTAGCGCAAGGAAACAGACGAAAGCATAAATATATATATATATATATATATATATATATATATATATATATATATATATATATATATATATATATATATATATATATATATATAATTCACAAAAAAATAATCTAGATCTCCTTTGATGGCACTGGTCATATTCTTTTCTTATATGGCCCTTTTTACTAAACCAAATACAAAAAGCCCATCAGGATCACTCTATCTGAAGAATGAAAGAGATGGCCAATACAACTGGAGGCCATAGATTACTTGTATCAAGTTTGAACACAATCCTACAGCATGCTACTTGCTTAGATGTGCACAGAGCTTATCCCTCCCCTATCTTGGGGGCCTAAGCATGCAAACCTTTCCTCTAATGACAAAAACCATTCTACTCAGTTAAGGTACATAGTGCAAATAACATGCAAACATACCCATAGAAAAAGCTGCGCAGTGTCTTTGAGAGATAAATCATTAACGTTTCCAAGTACTATAATCTTCTTATATTTACTTCTTGACATTCAGAGAAGCAGCATAGGCTGTCATTTGAACAAATTCATCATTTAGATTGGCAGTTAAGAGACCTCTTTGTGAAAAAAATACTATGTACAAGAAATACAAAAGCACTGAATATAGAAAATATACAAATAATTCTACAGATGATTATTTCTGGCCTTTCTTGTTTCACAACATTATTATTATTATTATTATTATTATTATTATTATTATTATTATTATTATTATTATTATTATTATTATTACATTATTATTATTATTATTATAATTATTACTATTATTATTATTATTACTATTATTATCATTATTATCATTATTATTATTATTATTATTATTATTATTATTATTATTATTATTATTATTATTATTATTATTATTATTATTATTATTATTATTATTATTATTATTATTATTATTATTATTATTATTATTATTATTATTATTATTATTATATTATTATTATTATTATTATTATTATTATTATTATTATTATTATTATTATTATTATTATTATTATTATTATTATTATTATTATTATTATTATTATTATTATTATTATTATTATTATTATTATTATTATTATTATTATTATTATTATTATTATTATTATTATTATTATTATTATTATTATTATTATTATTATTATTATTATTATTATTATTATTATTATTATTATTATTATTATTATTATTATTATTATTATTATTATTATTATTATTATTATTATTATTATTATCATTATTATTATTATTATTATTATTATTATTATTATTATTATTATTATTATTATTATTATTATTATTATTATTATTATTATTATTATTATTATTATTATTATTATTATTATTATTATTATTATTATTATTATTATTATTATTATTATTATTATTATTATTATTATTATTATTATTATTATTATTATTATTATTATTATTATTATTATTATTATTATTATTATTATTATTATTATTATTATTATTATTATCATTATTATTATTATTATTATTATTATTATTATTATTACTATTATTATTATTATTATTATTATTATTATTATTATTATTAATATTATTATAATTATTATTATTATTATTATTATTATTATTATTATTATTATTATTATTATTATTATAATTATTATCATTATTATTATTATTATTATTATCATTATTATCATTATTATTATTATTATGCAGTTTCTCACATGAATCAGCCACCAGCGCTGTATCATCAGCGAACAACAACTGACTCACTTCCCAAGCTCTCTCATCCCCAACAGACTTCATACTTGCCCCACTTTCCAAAACTCTTGCATTCACCTCCCTAACAACCCCATCCATAAACAAATTTATACCTCTGTAGTTTGGATATTCAACTTTGTCCCTCTTGCCTTTATATAGTGGCGCTGTGCATGCATTCTGCCCATCATCAGGCACCTCACCATGATCCATTTATTCGTTGAAAATCCTTAGCAACCAGTCATCAACACAGTCTCCCCCTTTCTCAATAAATTCAGCGGCAATACCATCGACTCCCACTGCATTGCCACATTTCATCCTCCCTAAGGCTTTCATTACCTTTTCTCTCTCCACCAAACCACTCTGTCTCTCACTTTGCAAACCATCTTGACCAAAACAAATAGAACCAGGAGACCATATTGAAAATGGAAGATGGATGGATGGAGTGAAAAAGATTTTGAGCGATCTGGGCCTTGGACGTGCAGGAGGGTGGGGGGCGTACACGG
>NC_092262.1:1727663-1736609 GCF_036320965.1 Panulirus ornatus | reverse complement strand
ATGGGGAGGTAAGTTTGAATGGAGGAAAAACTGGAGGAAGTAATAGTGCTTTTAGATATCTGGGAGTGGGGAATCTGGCAGCGGATGGAACATGGGGAAGCGGAAGTGAATCATAGGGTGGGGGAGGGGGCGAAAATCCTGGGAGCCTTGAAGAATGTGTGGAAGTCGAGAACATTATCTCGGAAAGTAAAAAAATGTGTATGTCTGAAGGAATAGTGGTTCAACAATGTTGTATGGTTGCGAGGCGTGGGCTATGGATAGAGTTGTGCGCAGGAGGGTGGATGTGCTGGAAATGAGATGTTTGAGGACAATGTGTGGTGTGCGGTGGTTTGATCGAGTAAGTAATTTAAGGGTAAGAGAGATGTTTGGAAAGAAAAAGAACGTGGTTGAGAAAGCAGAAGAGGGTGTTTTGAAATGGTTTGGGCACATGGAGAGAATGAGTGAGGAAAGATTGACCAAAGGGATATATGTGTCGGAGGTGGAGGGAACGAGAAGTGGGAGACCAAATTGGAGGTGGAAAGATGGAGTGAAAAAGAATTTGAGTGATCGGGGCCTGAACATGCAGGAGGGTGAAAGGCGGGCAAGGAATAAGATAAGATAAGATAAGATACTTTATTCGTGAAATTGTTATACAAAATGTAATAGAAAATGAAATTCGTTTTGGCTTTAGAGCTCCTTAGTAGTTGTAAAAAAAAAAAAAGACATTAAAATATTAACAAGAAATATTGCATAGGTTATTTCATATAAAATGTTACTTTGCTATTGTGTACATCCGATATCAGCTTGTCACCATCCCTATCATGAACCATCACCTACAGTTATCATGGAACTTAAAGCTAGAAGTTATAGTGATGATAGATGATTGAAAAGCAGAATGCTTTTAGGTACAAACGACTTTTTGTATCTGTCAGTGCGCAGCTTGGGCAGAGCTAGCCTTCTACCAGATTTAAGATACGTGTAACAATTATGTAACGGATGCGTTACATCTTTCATCATTCTGTCTACTTGTTTCATTGTACCTTTTTGATACAGCTTATTCAATGATGTGGTCTCTGCACCTAGTTTTCTTGCTTTCTTAACAATCCTTCCCAACTTCTTTTTATCTTTGCACGTAAGTTTTCCATACCAGGCAGTGATTGAAAAATTTGTAACTGATTCTAAAATTGTTTTGTAAAATAGGCTAATGACCATTTTATCTACATGTAGGTTATGCAAGATACGTACAAAGTGTAATCTTTGGTTACATTTCCTTGACACCATATCTGTATTAACACTTCCCTTCAACTGGTCATCAATCATAAAGCCCAAATACTTATACTGGTTTACTCTTTCTACGTTTTCTTCCTCAATTGTTAATAGGTCTGGTACGTGTTTATTTTTAGTTCTGAAATCAAATATCATCTCTTTCGTTTTCTTTACATTAAGCTCCAAAAAATTTTGTTTACTCCAGTCAACGAATTTTTTAACTTGAGTTAAATAGCCTTCATAATTATTATTTACAATTTTTCCTAAGATAACTGTATCGTCAGCATATTTTATAATAGTACAATCATCAATTTCACTTCTACAATCATCTGTATACAAGGTGAAAAGAGCTTGGGGGGCTCCTGTGTTGGTGACTATCACATTAGACTTAACATTATTTACATTGGTATATTGGGGTCTCTGGGTTAAAAAGCTAAAAATCCATATTAAGATATTTCTATTTACACCCAATTCTAGCATTTTATTGAGCAAAATAAGAGGTTGCATTGTATTAAATGCTGAACTAAAATCAATGTATAGTGCTCTAATTTGTGATTTGGGCTTATCTAAATGCTTATTAATATCATTTAATAGTACAAGTGTTGCATCCTGTACACTCCTATTATTACGATAAGCAAATTGCATAGGGTCTTTTAAATTATTTGTTTTTCACAGATATAGTTTTTCACAATGCCTTCTAAACATTTCATAATATTAGATGTTAGTACTACAGGTCTGAAGTCTTTGTGATCTTTTGGGTGATTAATTTTTGCAATAGGTTTCACTTCAGATTCTTTCCATTTATAAGGCACCACTCCCTGATCCAGCGAGTCCTGAAATAATGTGGTCAGTACGGGTGTCAATTGTTTTGCACAGCATTTAAGTACCCTAGCAGGTATCCCGTCTGGCCCTGTAGCTTTACCTGCCCGAATATTCTGCAGGGACTTCTGTACGTCTTCTTGCCTAATTATAATCCTTTCATCATTGTTAGATTGAATTTCTGTCATTACCTCATTACACGCATCACTGAAATCATATCTTTCAAATCTCGCAAAGAACGCGTTCATTTCATTTACATATGTGTTGATATTTTCCGGTTCAGGCACACTTTGTTTCTTCTTGTGCCCGCACAGGGTTTTAAGTCCTTTCCAAGCGTCTTTTACTCTGTTTGTTTTAAACAAGCCTTCAACTTTTTCTTTGTATATTCTTTTCGATTCAGTAATTTTTTTTTATCAATATTACTTTGCAATGTTCTTCTTTCAACATCACTTCCATTTCGCATGAGTCTGTGTTTTTCATTTAGCATAGATTTTAGTTCTTTTTTAATCCATGGTTTATTGTTTGGGTATATCTTTATTGTTTTAGTAGATACGATCATATCAAAGCAAATGTGAAAGTATTCATTGAAAATATCTAAGTTAGTGTTGATATCAGTCCTGTTTTCTATCAGGACAGACCAGAAAACAGGACTGATATCAACACTAACTTAGATATTTTCAATGAATACTTTCACTTTTGCTTTGATATGATCGTATGATCGTATTTCGGATCGATGTGGTATACCGGGGTTGACGTGCTGTCAGTGGATTGAATCAGGGCATGTGAAGCGTCTGGTGTAAACCATGGAAAGTTGTGTGGGGCCTGGACGTGGAAAGGGAGCTGTGGTTTCGGACATTATTGCATGAAAGCTAGAGACTGAGTGTAAACAAATGGGGCCTTTGTTGTCTTTTCCTGGCGCTACCTCGCACATATGAGGGGGGAGGGGGATGGTATTCCATGTGTGGCGAGGTGGCGATGAGAATGAATAAAGGCAGACAGTGTGAATTGTGTGCATGTATGTGTCTGTGTGTTTATATATATGTGTACATTGTGATGTATAGTTATGTATATTTGCGTGTGTGGACGTGTATGTATATACATGTGTATGGAGGTGGTTGGGCCATTTCTTTCGTCTGTTTCCTTACGCTACCTTGCAAACGCGGGAGACACCGACAAAGGAAAATAAATAAATATATAAGATATATATATATATATATATATATATATATATATATATATATATATATATATATATATATATATATATATATATATATATATATTCTTCTATTTCTTTTAAACTATACGCCATTTCCCGCGTTAGCGAGGTAGCGTTAAGAGCAGAGGATTGGGCCTTTGTGGAATATCCTCACCTGGCCCCCCTCTGTTCCTTCTTTTGGAAAATTAAAAAAAAAAACGAGAAGGGAGGATTTCCAGCCTCCCGCCCCCTCCCCTTTCAGTCGCCTTCTACGACACGCAGGGAATACGTAGGAAGTATTCTTAATCCCCTATCCCCAGGGATATGTATTTATATATATATATATATATATATATATATATATATATATATATATATATATATATATATATATATATATATATATATATATATATATATATATATATATATATCGAGACAGTGTATCGAGACAGACTTCCCCAGAACTTTTTTTTAAAAGGGGAAGTAAATGTTTATAGTTGTGTTACTAGAGTGATAGTTTTCATACGTGGTGTTTTGACAAGAAAATAGTGAAATTGGAGAAAAATGTAGCTTAGACATTGCAGCTTATTGATACAGTGGTTAAATTGATGAGAACTGCTATTGACGTTTGTGTAAATAAATTATACATTTCCTTTTTTCCATAGCCAGAGGTTGAACCATTATGTGACATTCATTTTTTTCATTTATTTCAAGCTAGAAGTTTCAGTTTTCTAAATTGTTTCTTACATTTTTCATATGTATATATATGTATGTGTGTGTGTGTATATGTGCGTATGTATATGTATGTGTGTGTATGTGTATACGTATATATATATATGTATATTATCCCTGGGGATAGGGGTGAAAGAATACTTCCCACGTATTCCTCGCGTGTCGTAGAAAGCGACTAGAGGGGACGGGAGCGGAGGGCCAGAAATCCTCCCCTCCTTGTATTAACTTTCTAAAATGGGAAACAGAAGAAGGAGTCACGCGGGGAGTGCTCATCCTCCTCGAAGGCTCAGAGTGGGGTGCCTAAATGTCTGTGGATGTAACCAAGATGTGAAAAAAGGAGAGATAGGTAGTATGTTTGAGGAAAGGAACCTGGATGTTTTGGCTCTGAGTGAAACGAAGCTCAAGGGTAAAGGGGAAGAGTGGTTTGGGAATGTCTAGGGAGTAAAGTCAGGGGTTAGTGAGAGGACAAGAGCAAGGGAAGGAGTAGCAATACTCCTGAAACAGGAGTTGTGGGAGTATGTGATAGAATGTAAGAAAGTAAATTCTCGATTGATATGGGTATAAAACTGAAAGTTGATGGAGAGAGGTGGGTGATTATTGGTGCATATGCACCTGGGCATGAGAAGAAAGATCATGAGCGGTAAGTGTTTTGGGAGCAGCTGAATGAGTGTGTTAGTGGTTTTGATGCACGAGACCGGGTTATAGTGATGGGTGATTTGAATGCAAAGGTGAGTAATGTGGCAGTTGAGGGAATAATTGGTATACATGGGGTGTTCAGTGTTGTAAATGGAAATGGTGAAGAGCTTGTAGATTTATGTGCTGAAAAAGGACTGATGATTGGGAATACCTGGTTTAAAAAGCGAGATATACATAAGTATACTTATGTAAGTAGGAGAGATGGCCAGAGAGCGTTATTGGATTACGTGTTAATTGACAGGCGTGCGAAAGAGAGACTTTTGGATGTTAATGTGCTGAGAGGTGCAACTGGAGGGATGTCTGATCATTATCTTGTGGAGGCTAAGGTGAAGATTTGTATGGGTTTTCAGAAAAGAAGAGTGAATGTTGGGGTGAAGAGGGTGGTGAGAGTAAGTGAGCTTGGGAAGGAGACCTGTGTGAGGAAGTACCAGGAGAGACTGAGTACAGAATGGAAAAAGGTGAGAACAATGGAAGTAAGGGGAGTGGGGGAGGAATGGGATGTATTTAGGGAATCAGTGATGGATTGCGCAAAAGATGCTTGTGGCATGAGAAGAGTGGGAGGTGGGTTGATTAGAAAGGGTAGTGAGTGGTGGGATGAAGAAGTAAGAGTATTAGTGAAAGAGAAGAGAGAGGCATTTGGACGACTTTTGCAGGGAAAAATGCAATTGAGTGGGAGATGTATGAAAGAAAGAGACAGGAGGTCAAGAGAAAGGTGCAAGAGGTGAAAAAGAGGGCAAATGAGAGTTGGGGAGAGAGAGTATCATTAAATTTTAGGGAGAATAAAAAGATGTTCTGGAAGGAGGTAAATAAAGTGCGTAAGACAAGGGAGCAAATGGGAACTTCAGTGAAGGGCGCAAATAGGGAGGTGATAACAAGTAGTGGTGATGTGAGAAGGAGATGGAGTGAGTATTTTCAAGGTTTGCTGAATGTGTTTGATGACAGAGTGGCAGATATAGGGTGTCTTGGTCGAGGTGGTGTGCAAAGTGAGAGGGTTAGGGAAAATGATTTGGTAAACAGAGAAGAGGTAGTAAAAGCTTTGCGGAAGATGAAAGCCGGCAAGGCAGCAGGTTTGGATGGTATTGCAGTGGAATTTATTAAAAAAGGGGGTGACTGTATTGTTGACTGGTTGGTAAGGTTATTTAATGTATGTATGACTCATGGTGAGGTGCCTGAGGATTGGCGGAATGCGTGCATAGTGCCATTGTACAAAGGCAAAGGGGATAAGAGTGAGTGCTCAAATTACAGAGGTATAAGTTTGTTGAGTATTCCTGGTAAATTATATGGGAGAGTATTGATTGAGAGGGTGAAGGCATGTACAGAGCATCAGATTGGGGAAGAGCAGTGTGGTTTCAGAAGTGGTAGAGGATGTGTGGATCAGGTGTTTGCTTTGAAGAATGTATGTGAGAAATACTTAGAAAAGCAAATGGATTTGTATGTAGCATTTATGGATCTGGAGAAGGCATATGATAGAGTTGATAGAGATGCTCTGTGGAAGGTATGAAGAATATATGGTGTGGGAGGCAAGTTGTTAGAAGCAGTGAAAAGTTTTATCGAGCATGTAAGGCATGTGTAGGTGTAGGACGAGAGGAAAGTGATTGGTTCTCAGTGAATGTAGGTTTGCGGCAGGGGTGTGTGATGTCTCCATGGTTGTTTAATTTGTTTATGGATGGGGTTGTTAGGGAGGTGAATGCAAGAGTTTTGGAAAGAGGGGCAAGTATGAAGTCTGTTGGGGATGAGAGAGCTTGGGAAGTGAGTCAGTTGTTGTTCGCTGATGATACAGCGCTGGTGGCTGATTCATGTGAGAAACTGCAGAAGCTGGTGACTGAGTTTGGTAAAGTGTGTGAAAGAAGAAAGTTAAGAGTAAATGTGAATAAGAGCAAGGTTATTAGGTACAGTAGGGTTGAGGGTCAAGTCAATTGGGAGGTAAGTTTGAATGGAGAAAAACTGGAGGAAGTAAAGTGTTTTAGATATCTGGAGTGGATCTGGCAGCGGATGGAACCATGGAAGCGGAATTGGATCATAGGTTGGGGGAGGGGGCTAAAATCCTGGGAGCCTTGAAGAATGTGTGGAAGTCGAGAACATTATCTCGGAAAGCAAAAATGGGTATGTTTGAAGGAATAGTGGTTCCAACAATGTTGTATGGTTGCGAGGCGTGGGCTATGGATAGAGTTGTGCGCAGGAGGATGGATGTGCTGGAAATGAGATGTTTGAGGACAATGTGTGGTGTGAGGTGGTTTGATCGAGTAAGTAACGTAAGGGTAAGAGAGATGTGTGGAAATAAAAAGAGCGTGGTTGAGAGAGCAGAAGAGGGTGTTTTGAAATGGTTTGGGCACATGGAGAGAATGAGTGAGGAAAGATTGACCAAGAGGATATATGTGTCGGAGGTGGAGGGAACGAGGAGAAGTGGGAGACCAAATTGGAGGTGGAAAGATGGAGTGAAAAAGATTTTGTGTGATCGGGGCCTGAACATGCAGGAGGGTGAAAGGAGGGCAAGGAATAGAGTGAATTGGAGCTATGTGGTATACCGGGGTTGACGTGCTGTCAGTGGATTGAATCAAGGCATGTGAAGCGTCTGGGGTAAACCATGGAAAGCTGTGTAGGTATGTATATTTGCGTGTGTGGACGTATGTATATACATGTGTATGGGGGTGGGTTGGGCCATTTCTTTCGTCTGTTTCCTTGCGCTACCTCGCAAACACGGGAGACAGCGACAAAGCAAAAAAAAAAAAAAAAAATATATATATATATATATATATATATATATATATATATATATATATATATATATATATATATATATATGTGTGTGTGTGTGTGTGTGTGTGTGTGTGTGTGTGTGTGTGTGTGTGTATGTGTGTGTGCGTGTGTTTTAGTTTGTGTTCGCTGGAAAGATAAGCACAGATGTTCTAGTCTTTTGACTTCATTTAAATGTGTTTTCAAGGATACACTCAATATTAGCAGGATAATACATACGAAATCAGCCCTCACCACAGGTGAAGAAAGAAGATGCAGATGATATGAGAGACATGAAACGGTTGATCAGATCGGTAAATTGGTAAGGAGGTGCATATATGTATATTCTAACGAGAATTTTATATTCAAGTTTGGGACAGGTGTTGTCGGCGATGGCTCAAACATATGTTACCTCAATCACTTGAACAACATATTTTGTCTGGTTTTATTCTTGTGGGTGTCGAGTATCTGATTCTTTATGCCTGCCTGCGTGTTGCCAAGGTCCCTTCTCTAGTCTCGTTGAATATAAACTATCTCTACGTATACTGAATCAACAATTTACCATTATGAAATTAATAGTGTCATGAATGTTGTTATTTGTGAAATGTTTCATACATATGCTTCTAGTCTCTAACATTTCATGAATTACATCTTGAGAGTAGACAGTGCCTCAATTTCTCTGTCTCTGGGGGCTGCCACCATGACATTTGTGTACATAGTTGCTGACAGATGGCTCTATAAGTACAGTGTCAACCACTTTTTGCCAGCATGATAAAACAATTTACTTTGCCTAGGACAGAGCTCAGTACCTCATAGAAATGTAAGCGATTTGTTACATATGACCTAAAACCGAATTGATCATCCCTTAGGTAACTTCTCCCCTCTATAAAGTTATCCAGATGTTTTCTGATTGACTTTTCCATAACCTTATAGCTCAGTTCTTCATACATCCTTACATCACCCCATATCAATCTGTCTTTAGAATTCTTTAAGCTAATTATCCTCTGTTTAATTGATTATCTGCTGCTGACGAATTTATGAAAAATATTTGGTTTTCTCCTGTCTTGTCCGCAATATTATTTTCAAAATATCTACTTCTCCTTTCATATCCTGTTACACTTCTTCCTTGCTCTCTTATGCATTACATAAGCTGGCTGGCTAAGTGTCGCTTATACCTCCGCCACTGCACTTTTCAAAGCTCACTTTTTTTATAATATCGTTGATAAAGCCATTCTTCCCTCTGTAGGAAAGGCTAGAGATTCCCACTTCTTCATTCTAAATGTCTCAGAATCTTTCACCGCAAGACCCTCATTCCTGGATACTGAACTCCATCTTTCAATCTATGTTGCCATAAAAATGATCAAGTCCAGAGTAACTACCATTTTATATCTCCTCTTTTAACTCCCTGGCCTACCACATCAACAAACTCATCGGAACATTATATGATCACTTTTTCCCAATTAATGAATGATATATGATAATTCAAAAAGTCCATGCTGGTATGTGTGAAGATTTAGTAA
>NC_092262.1:1706382-1727563 GCF_036320965.1 Panulirus ornatus | reverse complement strand
TAATAATGATAATAATAATGATAATAAGTTGCAAGAGGTGAAAAAGAGGGCGGATGAGAGTTGGGGTGAGAGAGTATTATTAAATTTTAGGGAGAATAAAAAGATGTTCTGGAAGGAGGTAAATAAAGTGCGTAAGACAAGGGAGCAAATGGGAACTTCAGTGAAGGGCGCAAATGGGGAGGTGATAACAAGTAGTGGTGATGTGAGAAGGAGATGGAGTGAGTATTTTGAAGATTTGTTGAATGTGTTTGATGATAGAGTGGCAGATATAGGGTGTTTTGGTCGAGGTGGTGTGCAAAGTGAGAGGTTTGGGAAAATGATTTGGTAAACAGAGAAGAGGTAGTGAAAGCTTTGCGGAAGATGAAAGCCGGCAAGGCAGCAGGTTTGGATGGTATTGCAGTGGAATCTATTAAAAAAGGGGGTGACTGTATTGTTGACTGGTTGGTAAGGTTATTTAATGTATGTATGACTCATGGTGAGGTGCCTGAGGATTGGCGGAATGCGTGCATAGTGCCATTGTACAAAGGCAAAGGGGATAAGAGTGAGTGCTCAAATTACAAAGGTATAAGTTTGTTGAGTATTCCTGGTAAATTATATGGGAGGGTATTGATTGAGAGGGTGAAGGCATGTACAGAGCATCAGATTGGGGAAGAGCAGTGTGGTTTCAGAAGTGGTAGAGGATGTGTGGATCAGGTGTTTGCTTTGAAGAATGTATGTGAGAAATACTTAGAAAAGCAAATGGATTTGTATGTAGCATTTATGGATCTGGAGAAGGCATATGATAGAGTTGATAGAGATGCTCTGTGGAAGGTATTAAGAATATATGGTGTGGGAGGAAAGTTGTTAGAAGCAGTGAAAGGTTTTCATCGAGGATGTAAGGCATGTGTACGTGTAGGAAGAGAGGAAAGTGATTGGTTCTCAGTGAATGTAGGTTTGCGGCAGGGGTGTGTGATGTCTCCATGGTTGTTTAATTTGTTTATGGATGGGGTTGTTAGGGAGGTAAATGCAAGAGTTTTGGAAAGAGGGGCAAGTATGAAGTTTGTTGGGGATGAGAGAGCTTGGGAAGTCAGTCAGTTGTTGTTCGCTGATGATACAGCGCTGGTGGCTGATTCATGTGAGAAACTGCAGAAGCTAGTGACTGAGTTTGGTAAAGTGTGTGGAAGAAGAAAGTTAAGAGTGAATGTGAATAAGAGCAAGGTTATTAGGTACAGTAGGGTTGAGGGTCAAGTCAACTGGGAGGTGAGTTTGAATAGAGAAAAACTGGAGGAAGTGAAGTGTTTTAGATATCTGTGAGTGGATGGAACCATGGAAGCGGAAGTGGATCATAGGGTAGGGAAGGGGGCGAAAATTCTGGGGGCCTTGAAGAATGTGTGGAAGTCGAGAACATCATCTCGGAAAGCAAAAATGGGTATGTTTGAAGGAATAGTGGTTCCAACAATGTTGTATGGTTGCGAGGCGTGGGCTATGGATAGAGTTGTGCGCAGGAGGATGGATGTGCTGGAAATGAGATGTTTGAGGACAATGTGTGGTGTGAGGTGGTTTGATCGAGTGAGTAACGTGAGGGTAAGAGAGATGTGTGGAAATAAAAAGAGCGTGGTTAAAAGAGAGAGAGAGAGAGAGAGAGAGAGAGAGAGAGAGAGAGAGAGAGAGAGAGAGAGAGAGAGAGAGAGAGAGAGAGAGAGAGAGAGAGAGAGAGAGAGAGAGAGAGAGAGAGAGAGAGAGAGAGAGAGAGAGAGAGAGAGAGAGGACTTTTACGCGTTCAGAAATAATCTTCCTTCGTCACAGAAAGAAACTTATCTTCAATTCCGTTTGTTTTATGTGAGCGTGAACGTTGCACCTTTTTTCAGCCTGACGTTATGCCTAACGCTTTGACAAACTGCACGTTGTGTTAAGTGTAGTCAAATCGCTGCTCAGTCTTCAAACACTACGTGTGCAGCACTTGATAAACATTCTCAGGTGGAGAGGCGTGTCTCGAGCGTGGGAGAAACCTCATCTTCATCAGCCTCATATCCAAGCCGCCAGCCAAGAATTTTGGAAGTATGGTTTTATCTAGTGTGAACATTAAAATTTAGCACCAACTCAAAATTATTTGATTTGCAATCATGTTCTTTTAAGTTTGAAATCATCAAAATTAAGAAGACATCTTGTGAAAATGCATGGTGACCTCGTTGGAAAAACAGTCCAGTATTTCCAGAGAAGAAAGAAGCAAATGAAGATGTCAAATGAAAGTTCTTAGAAAATCAACAACTCAACGCCAAAAGCACAAATGACGTCATATGTAGTCTCCTATCGCACTGCAAGAGAGAAAGTACCATATACATACATTAAGAAACTTATTTTCTCATCCGCTGTGGATATATTGAGTGCTCTTCTTGACGAAAAGTAGGAAGAGAAGATGAGATGTGTCCCCTCTCATTGATACCACTGTGTCTCGGCGGATTAGTGATATTCCGGAAAATTTACAGTTTCACCTGGTGTTACGTCTACAATCTGCTGGAGAATTTGCTATTCCGCTTGACAAAAGTCCTGATATATCTAACTGTGAAATACCCTTGGTTCCTGTGAGATACGTATGAAAAGATGACTTTTTGGAAGACTTGCAATGTTCTTTAATCTTACTTATGCCTACATCGGGATCAGAGATATACAGAGTGTCAAATGACTGTTGTTGGAAAATATATAAACTGAACTGGGCCAACTGCAAAGGATTTACGACTGATGGAGCAATACTTCTGAGTGGTAAAAACAGTGGGGCTGTGACTAAAACATCTGAGGCAGCCGGTAATGACATTACTTGGAAACATTGCTTCATCCACCGCAAAGCGCTGGCTACCAAAGGTATCCCAGACAGTCTTAGAGGAATTTTGAATGAGAGGGTGAAAGTTATCACCATATCAAAGAAAGTTTACTTAAGAGTCGGTTCTCTGTATTGTTGTGCCTAAAGATGGGAGCTGATGACTCACACTTGTATCATACAGAAGTTCGGTGGTTTACGCTTAGCAGAATTTCAACAGGGTATATGACCTAAGGATGCAGATATATATTTTCCTTCTGGGGAAAAAAATCCGGCATGGCAGACTTGGATTGCAATGATGAGTGGATCCGGAATCTTTCATATATAGCAGACATCTTCTCAAAGATAAATGAACTTAATCTGAAAATGCAAGGGAAAGAAAACGATGTATTCCGACGCAATGAGGGAATAGAAACATTTAAGAAAGCAATAATGCTGTGGCAAGCTAAACTTGGAATTGATCGTCCTGTTTACTACATGTTCCCAATACTTTTTCAGCATATGGAGGAAAACAGCATCAGTGGAGAAAATCTGTAGAAAATTATGTGCGATATACAGCTTCACCTTCCTTCTTTGTCGACGAATTTTGAACAGTGTTTTCCTAAAGAAAAATTACAAGATGTGAGAGAAAAGCACTGGGTAAAAGATCCTTACGCTGTTGAAAGACCACTGAGTGTTGTCGGGCTAAACCTAACTCCAAATCAAGAAAATGAGCTTCTCACCTGACAAATGATACATAATTAAGTATCAGGCACAAGACATTATCTCTGTCATCATTTTGAATACGAGTTTCCAAGGAATATCTACATTTCACTTGGGAAAGTATCTTGATTTTGATACCTTTCACAACTATGTACTTCTCTGAAAATAGTTTCTCAACCTTAACAAAGCATAAAAACAAAGAAATAAACCGACTCAATCCTACAGCTGACGTGTGTGGCGTTATCCTCCTGCAAACGAGACTAGGCCAATATAACTAGTAACAAGCAGGCACACCAGGCGTGTACACTGAACTGGTAACTCCATACTATTTTTCTCTGCTTGTTGCAATTTACACAGTAGTTCTACATATTTTGTAACGATATTTGTATCGATACAATTTACATTAGCACACTTTCAACTTATACAATTATTTTGAATCCATATATGTATGCATATGTATGAATGTGTGTAGGTGTACATGTATGTATTTATTGGTAATAAGTTTTCATACAGGAGGGAGAAAGGTACAACAGACGTTTAATCCGATTGGGTAGCAATAAAGAAATGTTTGAAAAACATTGCTTTAGGCAGTGCTGAGTCAAGTCCTGGGCTGACCGGGTGGTTCTCCGAGACGATAGATTCTTGGGGGCGCCAAAAGACGGAGAAAGAATATCTTGATATGTCAATTAGTGTAAATGTAAGAGAAAATGAAAACAGTTTATCTGAGGCACAGCTCTAATTGTTCGGGATTTTTTGTCTCTTACATTGACTAAACCGTGTCGCCTGCTTTAAGAGAACAAGAAGGAATTATTGCATCATCCTTCCACATCAGGAGTAATGTAGACATGGTAGAGCGCGAGGTTAGAGCTTAAAGTTTATCCTTACAAATTTTTATCTTTATAACACAAAGCAAAGGGATGCATATCTTTGGTGATGGGGTGCATGACATACGTTCAGGCATATTAGTCTTAAAAGGCATTTTGTTCTATCTTTTTCCCACACAGCGTGTTGCCGGAGGAAGTCAAGAGTGGGAAGAGAGCATTTGATCTTCTACCCTTATCTTCTACTGTTTTAAGGGAACTGCATATTTTCAATGTAGTTAAGGCAAGACCATCTCGCTTTTAACTAAGGTCTGTTTAGTCTTAGAATCTATGTTTATGTAACCAATCATCATTAAATGCATAATGTATAAAGTTATAAACCACAGTTATCACTAAGTATACATTCTTGTATATCTGCCATCTTGACAACGTAGCTGCACCTCACAAACCGGCTTATCCAAATCGTGGAAATATCCAACCCCAACTTGAACTTAGGTTGCCATATAATTAGTTACTTAAATACTAGTATGAACTCTTAGTTCTGTAATATCTGCTTGATTTCCGTAAGGTCATTTACTTAAGAGGCTTTTTATATACATACATACATACATACATACACACTACATACATACATACATACATACATACATACATACATACATACATACATACATACATACATACATACATAAATACATACATACTTATACAGGTACATATATATGTATAACCGCCTTCACTTCCAGTCGGGACAGTCAGCGTTGTCAATCGTATCTTTAAATGGGTTATGAACCAAGGGAATATTGATTCGGTACTTCAAAGCTTTCATTAATGACCTGGGATAGGGGAGCGGGAGCTGGCAGTGGCCGGCATGTGAGGTTGTGACAGGGTAGCAAGGAAAAGAGGTAAGAGTGGTTATTTAACAGAAATATAAATAAACAGGACAAAGTAAAAATGCTGAAAGCGATATTTGCGATTAGGTCGATATTTGCAGCTTGTGCTAGAGAGCTGCAAAATTCCATTATAATGTAACTCCCCCCCCCCCAGTCTTTATTTAACGCACACACACACACACACACACACACACACACACACACACACACACACACACACACACACATTGATCGTATAAGCGTAAACGTACCTGATATTGTTGGAACTGTGGTAACAAAGATTGCTGAAGAAAATAGGTTTTTATCTTTGCTCTCCACAAGAGTTCATGATAGCTAAGAGTGAATGAGAAGACAGAGGAGGAGAAGAACTGAGTCTTCTAATAAGAGATAACTTTAAGTTTAAAAAGAAAAAATAATAGATATCCCATTCAGACAATACATATTGGGAGGAGTAGGGATAATACTCATAGCGGTGTTAATGATATAGAATCTTACTAAAGATTTTCAACGTTCCAGACCAAACGTATAATTACAACAGCGAAGGGACAATCAGGAAGGTGAATGAAGCAATAAGATACGCATTTCTCAGAGAAGGTAAAGTATTGAAAATTGTCGATTTCTATTATAACGAGATATATCGACGAGATTTAGCTTCTCACTGTGACAGGGATCATGGAGACACAGGTTCATAGAGTGTTTACATGAGATTTTCCTATATGGGTAGCACTAAGATGACAGGAATCGAGTCACTCTCATTACTAGATCTTCATACATACCAACATGGATATTAAAATTTTCATGTATCATTCATTAATTGGAAAAAGTGATCATGTAATGTTCCGATGAGTTTGTTGATGTGGTAGGCCAGGGAGTTAAAAGAGGACTTGATCATTTTTATGGCAACATAGCTTGAAAGATGGAGTTCAGTATCCAGGAATGAGGGTCTTGCGGTGAAAGATTCTGAGACATTTACAATGAAGGAGTGGGAATCTCTAGCCTTTCCTACAGAGGGAATAATGGCCTGATCAACGATATTATAAAAAAGGGAGCTTTGAAAAGTGCAGTGGAGGAGATGTAAGCGACACCTTAGCCAGCCAGCCTATGTAATGCATAAGAGAGCAAGGAAGAAGTGTAGCAGGATATGAAAGGAGAAGCAGATATTTTGAAAAGAATATTGCGGACAAGACAGGAGAAAACCAAATATTTTTCATAAATTCGTCGGCAGCAGATAATCAGTTAGACAGAGGATAATTAGCTGAAACAATTCTAAAGACAGAATGATATTGGGTGATGTAAGGATGTCTGAAGAACTGAGCTATAAGGTTATGGAAAAGTCAATCAGAAAACATCTGGATAACTTTATAGAGGGGAGAAGTTACCAAAGTGATGATCAATTCGGTTTTAGGTCATATGTAACAAATCGCTTACATTTCTATGAGGTACTGAGCTCTGTCCTAGGCAAAGTAAATTGTTTTATCATGCTGGCAAAAAGTGGTTGACACTGTACGTATGGAGCCATCTGTCAGCAACTATGTACACAAAAGTCATGGTGGCAGCCCCCAGAGACAGAGAAATTCAGGCACTGTCTACTCTCAAGATGTAATTCATGAAATGTTAGAGACTAGAAGAATATGTATGAAACATTTCACAAATAACAACATTCATGTCACTATTAATTTCATAATGGTAAATTGTTGATTCAGTATATGTAGAGATAGCTTATATTCAACGAGACAGGAACAAACATTGCTACACAAGAGAAGGGACCTTGGCAACACGCAGGCAGGCATAAAGAATCAGATACTCGACACCCACAAGAATAAAACCAGACAAAATACGTTGTTCAAGTGATTGAGGTAACATATGTTTTGACCCAACGCCGACAACACCTGTTACAAACTTGAATATAAAAATCTCATTAAAATATACATATATGCACCTCCTTACCACTTTACCGATCTGATCAACAGTTTCATGTCTCTCATATCATCTGCATCTTCTTTCTTCACCTGTGGTGAGTGCTGATTTCGTATGTATTATCCTGCTCACATTGAGTGTATCCTTGAAAACATTTAAATGAAGTTAAAAGACTAGAACGTCTGTGCTTATTTTTCCGGCGAACACAAACTCAAACACACGCACACACACACACACACACACACACACACACACACACACACACACACATATATATATATATATATATATATATATATATATATATATATATATATATATATATATATATATATATATATATATATATATATATATATATATATATATATATGTGTGTGTGTGTGTGGATGTAACCAAGATGTGAAAAAAGGAGAGATAGGTAGTATGTTTGAGGAAAGGAACCTGGATGTTTTGGCTCTGAGTGAAATGAAGCTCAAGGGTAAAGGGGAAGAGTGGTTTGGGAATGTCTTGGGAGTAAAGTCAGGGGTTAGTGAGAGGACAAGAGCAAGGGAAGGAGTAGCAGTACTCCTGAAACAGGAGTTATGGGAGAATGTGATAAAATGTAAGAAAGTAAATTCTCGATTAATATGGGTAAAACTGAAAGTTGATGGAGAGAGATGGGTGATTATTGGTGCATATGTACCTGTGCATGAGAAGAAAGATCATGAGAGGCAAGTGTTTTGGGAGCAGCTGAATGAGTGTGTTAGTGGTTTTGATGCACGAGACCGGGTTATAGTGATGGGTGATTTGAATGCAAAGGTGAGTAATGTGGCAGTTGAGGGAATAATTGGTATACATGGGGTGTTCAGTGTTGTAAATGGAAATGGTGAAGAGCTTGTAGATTTATGTGCTGAAAAGGGACTGATGATTGGGAATACCTGGTTTAAAAAGCGAGATATACATAATTATACTTATGTATGTAGAAGAGATGGCCAGAGAGCGTTATTGGATTACGTGTTAATTGACAGGTGCGCGAAAGAGAGGCTTTTGGATGTTAATGTGCTGAGAGGTGCAACTGGAGGGATGTCTGATCATTATCTTGTGGAGGCTAAGGTGAAGATTTGTTTGGGTTTTCAGAAAAGAAGAGTGAATGTTGGGGTGAAGAGGGTCGTGAGAGTAAGTGAGCTTGGGAAGGAGACTTGTGTGAGGAAGTACCAGGGAGGAATGAGATGTATTTAGGGAATCAGTGATGGATTGCGCAAAAGATGCTTGTGGCATGAGAAGAGTGGGAGGTGGTTTGATTAGAAAGGGTAGTGAGTGGTGGGATGAAGAAGTAAGAGTATTAGTGAAAGAGAAGAGAGAGGCATTTGGACGATTTTTGCAGGGAAAAAATGCAATTGAGTGAGAGATGTATAAAAGAAAGAGACAGGAGTTCAAGAGAAAGGTGCAAGAGGTGAAAAAAAAGGGCAAATGAGAGTTGGGGTGAGAGAGTATCATTAGATTTTAGGGAGAATAAAAAGATGTTCTGGAAGGAGGTAAATATATATATATATATATATATATATATATATATATATATATATATATATATATATATATATATATATATATATATATATATATATATATATATATATATATATATATATATATATATATATTTTTTTTTTTTTTCTTTTTTTTATTTCTTTGTCGCTGTCTCCCGCGTTTGCGAGGTAGTGCAAGGAAACAGACGAAAGAAATGGCCCAACCCACCCCCATACACATGTATATACATACGTCCACACACGCAAATATACATACCTACACAGCTTTCCATGGTTTACCACAGACGCTTCATATGCCCTGATTCAATCCACTGACAGCACGTCAACCCCGGTATACCACATCGATCCAATTCACTCTATTCCTTGCCCTCCTTTCACTCTCCTGCATGTTCAGGCCCCGATCACACAAAAATCTTTTCCACTCCATCTTTCCACCTCCAATTTGGTCTCCCACTTCTCCTCGTTCCCTCCACCTCCGACACATATATCCTCTTGGTCAATCTTTCCTCACTCATTCTCTCCATGTGCCCAAACCATTTCAAAACACCCTCTTCCGCTCTCTCAACCACGCTCTTTATGTTTCCACACATCTCTCTTACCCTTACGTTACTTACTCCATCAAACCACCTCACACCACACATTGTCCTTAAACATCTCATTTCCAGCACATCCATCCTCCTGCGCACAACTCTATCCATAGCCTACGCCTCGCAACCATACAACATTGTTGGAACCACTATTCCTTCAAACATACCCATTTTTGCTTTCCGAGATAATGTTCTCGACTTCCACACATTCTTCAAGGCTCCCAGGATTTTCGCCCCCTCACCCACCCTATGATCCACTTCCGCTTCCATGGTTCCATCCGCTGCCAGATCCACTCCCAGATATCTAAAACACTTTACTTCCTCCAGTTTTGCTCCATTCAAACTTACCTCCCAATTGACTTGACCCTCAAACCTACTGTACCTAATAACCTTGCTCTTATTCACATTTACTCTTAACTTTCTTCTTTCACACACTTTACCAAACTCAGTCACCAGCTTCTGCAGTTTCTCACATGTATCAGCCACCAGCGCTGTATCATCAGCGAACAACAACTGACTCACTTCCCAAGCTCTCTCATCCCCAACAGACTTCATACTTGCCCCTCTTTCCAAAACTCTTGCATTTACCTCCCTAACAACCCCATCCATAAACAAATTAAACAACCATGGAGACATCACACACCCCTGCCGCAAACCTACATTCACTGAGAACCAATCACTTTCCTCTCTTCCTACACGTACACATGCCTTACATCCTCGATAAAAACTTTTCACTGCTTGTAACAACTTGCCTCCCACACCATATATTCTTAATACCTTCCACAGAGCATCTCTATCAACTCTATCATATGCCTTCTCCAGATCCATAATTGCTACATACAAATCCATTTGCTTTTCTAAGTATTTCTCACATACATTCTTCAAAGCAAACACCTGATCCGCACATCCTCTACCAATTCTGAAACCACACTGCTCTTCCCCATTCTGATGCTCTGTACATGCCTTCACCCTCTCAATCAATACCCTCCCATATGATTTACCAGGAATACTCAACAAACTTATACCTCTGTAATTTGAGCACTCACTCTTATCCCCTTTGCCTTTGTACAATCGCACTATGCACGCATTCCGCCAATCCTGAGGCACCTCACCATGAGTAATATATACATTAAATAACCTTACCAACCATCAATAACACAGTCACCGCATTTTTAATAACTTCCACTGCAATACCATCCAGACCTGCTGCCTTGCCGGCTTTCATCTTCCGCAAAGCTTTTACTACCTCTTCTCTGTTTACCAAATCATTTTCCCTAACCCTCTCACTTTGCACACCACCTCGACCAAAACACCCTATATCTGCCACTCTATCATCAAACACATTCAACAAACCTTCAAAATACTCACTCCATCTCCTTCTCACATCACCACTACTTCTTATCACCTCCCCATTTGCGCCCTTCATTGAAGTTCCCATTTGCTCTCTTGTCTTACGCACTTTATTTACCTCCTTCCAGAACATCTTTTTATTCTCCCTAAAATTTAATGATACTCTCTCACCAGAACTCACATTTGCCATCTTCTTCACCTCTTGCACCTTTCTCTTGACCTCCTGTCTCTTTCTTTTATACCTCTCCCACTCAATTTCATTTTTTCCCTGCAAAAATCGTCCAAATGCCTCTCTCTTCTCGTTCACTAATAATCTTACTTCTTCATCCCACCACTCACTACCCTTTCTAATCAACCCACCTCTCAATATTCTCATGCCACAAGCATCTTTTACGCAATCCATCACTGATTCCCAAAATACATCCCATTCCTCCCCCACTCCCCTTACTTCCATAATCTCACCTTTTTCCATTCTGTACTCAGTCTCTCCTGGTACTTCCTCACACAAGTCTTCTTCCCAAGCTCACTTACACTCACGACCCTCTTCACCCCAACATTCAGTTTTCTTTTCTGAAAACCCATACAAATCTTCACCTTTGCCTCCACAAGATAATGATCAGACATCCCTACAGTTGCACCTCTCAGCACATTAACATCCAAAAGTCTCTCTTTCGCGCGCCTGTCAATTAACACGTAATCCAATAACGTTCTCTGGCCATCTCTCCTACTTACATACGTATAATTATGTATATCTCGCTTTTTAAACCAGGTATTCCTAATCACCAGTCCTTTTTCAGCACATAAATCTACAAGCTCTTCACCATTTCCATTTACAACACTGAACACCCCATATATACCAATTATTCCCTCAACTGCCACATTACTCAAATTTGCATTGAAATCACCTATTACTATAACCCGGTCTCGTGCATCAAAACCACTAACACACTCATTCAGCTGCTCCCAAAACACTTGCCTCTCATGATCTTTCTTCTCATACCCAGGTGCATATGCACCAATAATCACCCAAGTCCCTCAATCAGCTTTCAGTTTTACCCACATTAATCGAGAATTTACTTTCTTACATTCTATCACATACTCCCACAACTCCTGTTTCAGGAGTACTGCTACTCCTTCCCTTGCTCTTGTCCTCTCACTACCCCCTGACTTTACTCCCAAGACATTCCCAAACCACTCTTCCCCTTTATCCTTGAGCTTCGTTTCACTCACAGCCAAAACATCCAGGTTCCTTTACCCAAACATACTACCTATCTATCCTTTTTTCACATCTTGGTTACATCCACACACATTTAGACACACCAGTCTGAGCCTTCGAGGAGGATGAGCACTCCCCGCGTGACTCCTTCTTCCGTTTCCCATTTTAGAAAGTTAAAAAATACAAGGAGCAGAGGATTTCTGGCCCCCCACTACCGTCCCCTCTACCCGCCTTCTACGACACGCGAGGAATGCGTGGGAAGTATTCTTTCACCCCTATCCCCACGGACATATATATATATATATATATATATATATATATATATATATATATATATATATATATATATATATATATATATATATATATATATATATATATATATATATATATATATATATATATATATATACATACATATGTATATGATATATATATATATATATATATATATATATATATATATATATATATATATATATATATATATATATATATATATATATATATATATATATATATATATATATATATATATATATATATATATATATATGGCATGTACAGAGCATCAGATTGGGGAAGAGCAGTGCGGTTTCAGAAGTGGTAGAGGATGTGTGGATCAGGTGTTTGCTTTGAAGAATGTATGTGAGAAATACTTAGAAAAGCAAATGGATTTGTATGTAGCATTTATGGATCTGGAGAAGGCATATGATAGAGTTGATAGAGATGCTCTGTGGAAGGTATTAAGAATATATGGTGTGGGAGGCAAGTTGTTAGAAGCAGTGAAAAGTTTTTATCGAGGATGTAAGGCATGTGTACGTGTAGGAAGAGAGGAAAGTGATTGGTTCTCAGTGAATGTAGGTTTGCGGCAGGGGTGTGTGATGTCTCCATGGTTGTTTAATTTGTTTATGGATGGGGTTGTTAGGGAGGTAAATGCAAGAGTCCTGGAAAGAGGGGCAAGTATGAAGTCTGTTGGGGATGAGAGAGCTTGGGAAGTGAGTCAGTTGTTGTTCGCTGATGATACAGCGCTGGTGGCTGATTCATGTGAGAAACTGCAGAAGCTGGTGACTGAGTTTGGTAAAGTGTGTGGAAGAAGAAAGTTGAGAGTAAATGTGAATAAGAGCAAGGTTATTAGGTACAGTAGGGGTGAGGGTCAAGTCAATTGGGAGGTGAGTTTGAATGGAGAAAAACTGGAGGAAGTGAAGTGTTTTAGATATCTGGGAGTGGATCTGTCAGCGGATGGAACCATGGAAGCGGAAGTGGATCATAGGGTGGGGGAGGGGGCGAAAATTTTGGGAGCCTTGAAAAATGTGTGGAAGTCGAGAACATTATCTCGGAAAGCGAAAATGGGTATGTTTGAAGGAATAGTGGTTCCAACAATGTTGTATGGTTGCGAGGCGTGGGCTATGGATAGAGTTGTGCGCAGGAGGATGGATGTGCTGGAAATGAGATGTTTGAGGACAATGTGTGGTGTGAGGTGGTTTGATCGAGTAAGTAACGTAAGGGTAAGAGAGATGTGTGGAAATAAAAAGAGCGTGGTTGAGAGAGCAGAAGAGGGTGTTTTGAAGTGGTTTGGGCACATGGAGAGAATGAGTGAGGAGAGATTGACCAAGAGGATATATGTGTCGGAGGTGGAGGGAACGAGGAGAAGAGGGAGACCAAATTGGAGGTGGAAAGATGGAGTGAAAAAGATTTTGTGTGATCGGGGCCTGAACATGCAGGAGGGTGAAAGGAGGGCAAGGAATAGAGTGAATTGGAGTCATGTGGTATACAGGGGTTGACGTGCTGTCAGTGGATTGAATCAAGGCATGTGAAGCGTCTGGGGTAAACCATGGAAAGCTGTGTAGGTATGTATATTTGCGTGTGTGGACGTGTGTATGTACATGTGTATGGGGGGGGGGGAGGTTGGGCCATTTCTTTCGTCTGTTTCCTTGCGCTACCTCGCAAACGCGGGAGACAGCGACAAAGTATAAAAAAAAAAAAAAAAAAAAAAAAAATATATATATATATTTTTTTTTTTTTTTTTTTACTTTGTCGCTGTCTCCCGCGTTTGCGAGGTAGCGCAAGGAAACAGACGAAAGAAATGGCCCAACCCCCCCCCATACACATGTATATACATACGTCCACACACGCAAATATACATACCTATACAGCTTTCCATGGTTTACCCCAGACGCTTTACATGCCTTGATTCAATCCACTGACAGCACGTCAACCCCGGTATACCACATCGCTCCAATTCACTCTATTCCTTGCCCTCCTTTCACCCTAATGCATGTTCAGGCCCCGATCACACAAAATCTTTTTCACTCCATCTTTCCACCTCCAATTTGGTCTCCCTCTTCTCCTCGTTGCCTCCACCTCCGACACATATATCCTCTTGGTCAATCTTTCCTCACTCATTCTCTCCATGTGCCCAAACCACTTCAAAACACTCTCTTCTGCTCTCTCAACCAAGCTCTTTTTATTTCCACACATCTCTCTTACCCTTACGTTACTCACTCGATCAAACCACCTCACACCACACATTGTCCTAAAAAACATCTCATTTCCAGCACATCCATCCTCCTGCGCACAACTATATCCATAGCCCACGCCTCGCAACCATACAACATTGTTGGAACCACTATTTCTTCAAACATACCCATTTTTGCTTTCCGAGATAATGTTCTCTACTTCCACACATTCTTCAAGGCCCCCAGAATTTTCGCCCCCTCCCCCACCCTATGATCCACTTCCGCTTCCATGGTTCCATCCGCTGCCAAATCCACTCCCAGATATCTAAAACACTTCACTTCCTCAAGTTTTTCTCCATTCAAACTCACCTCCCAATTGACTTGACCCTCAAACCTACTGTACCTAATAACCTTGCTCTTATTCACATTTACTCTTAACTTTCTTCTTCCACACACTTTACCAAACTCAGTCACCAGCTTCTGCAGTTTCTCACATGAATCAGCCACCAGCGCTGTCTCATCAGCGAACAACAACTGACTCACTTCCCAAGCTCTCTCATCCCCAACAGACTTCATACTTGCCCCTCTTTCCAAAACTCTTGCACTTACCTCCCTAACAACCCAATCCATAAATAAATTAAACAACCATGGAGACATCACACACCCCTGCCGCAAACCTACATTCACTGAGAACCAACCACTTTCCTCTCTTCCTACACGTACACATGCCTTACATCCTCGATAAAAACTTTTCACTGCTTCTAACAACTTTCCTCCCACACCATATATTCTTAATACCTTCCACAGAGCATCTCTATCAACTCTATCATATGCCTTCTCCAGATCCATAAATGCTACATACAAATCCATATATATATATATATATATATATATATATATATATATATATATATATATATATATATATATATATATATATATATATATATATATATATATATATATATATATATATATATATATATATATATATATATATATATATATATATATATATATAATATATATATATATATATATATATATATATATATATATATATATATATATATATATATATATATATATATATATATATATATATATATATATATATTTTTTTTTTTTTTTTTTCTTCTTTTTTTTTGTCGCTGTCTCCCGCGTTTGCGAGGTATCACAAGGAAACAGACGAAAGAAATGGCCCAACCCACGCCCATACACATGTATATACATACGTCCACACACGCAAATATACATACCTACACAGCTTTCCATGGTTTACCCCAGACGCTTCACATGCCCTGATTCAATCCACTGACAGCGCGTCAACCCCGGTATACGACATCGCTACAATTCATTCTATTCCTTGCCCTCCTTTCACCCTCCTGCATGTTCAGTCCCCGATCACACAAAATCTTTTTCACTCCATCTTTCCACCTCCAATTTGGTCTCCCTCTTCTCCTCGTTCCCTCCACCTCCGACACATATATCCTCTTGGTCAATCTTTCCTCACTCATTCTCTCCATGTGCCCAAACCATTTCAAAACACCCTCTTCTGCTCTCTCAACCACGCTCCTTTTATTTCCACACATCACTCTTACCATTACGTTACTTACTCGATCAAACAACCTCACACCACACATTGTCCTCAAACATCTCATTTCCAGCACATCCATCCTCCTGCGCACAACTCTATCCATAGCCCACGCCTCGCAACCATACAACATTGTTGGAACCACTATTCCTTCAAACATACCCATTTTTGCTTTCCGAGATAATGTTCTCGACTTCCACACATTTTTCAAGGCTCCCATAATTTTCGCCCCCTCCCCCACCATATGATCCACTTACGCTTCCATGGTTCCATCCGATGCTAGATCCACTCCCAGATATCTAAATCACTTCACTTCCTCCAGTTTTTCTCCATTCAGACTCACCTCCCAATTGACTTGACCCTCAACCCTACTGTACCTAATAACCTTGCTCTTATTCACATTTACTCTTAACTTTCTTCTTTCACACACTTTACCAAACTCAGTCACCAGCTTCTGCAGTTTCTCACATGAATCAGCCACCAGCGCTGTATCATCAGCGAACAACAACTGACTCACTTCCCAAGATCTCTCATCCCCAACAGACTTCATACTTGCCTATCTTTCCAAAACTCTTGCATTCACCTCCCTAACAACCCCATCCATAAGCAAATTAAACAACCATGGAGACATCACACATCCCTGCCCCAAACCTACATTCACTGAGAACCAATCACTTTCCTCTCTTCCTACACGTACACATGCCTTACATCCTCGATAAAAACTTTTCACTGCTTCTAACAACTTGCCTCCAACACCATATATTCTTAATACCTTCCAGAGAGCATCTCTATCAACTCTATCATATGCCTTCTCCAGATCCATAAATGCTACATACAAATCCATTTGCTTTTCTAAGTATTTCTCACATACATTCTTCAAAAAAAACACCTGATCCACACATCCTCTAACACTTCTGAAACCACACTGCTCTTCCCCAATCTGATGCTCTGTACATGGCTTCACCCTCTCAATCAATAATATCCCATATAATTTCCCAGGAATACTCAACAAACTTATACCTCTGTAATTTGAGCACCCTTCTGCATGTTCAGGCCCCGATCACACAAAATCTTTTTCAATCCATCTTTCCATCTAAAATTTGGTCTCCCTCTTCTCCTCGTTCCCTCCACCTCCGACACATATATCCTCTTGGTCAATCTTTCCTCACTCATTCTCTCCATGTGCCCAAACCATTTCAAAACACCCTTTTCTGCTCTCTCAACCACACTCTTTTTATTTCCACACATCTCTCTTACCCTTACGTTACTTACTCGATCAAACCTCCTCACACCACACATTGTCATCTAACATCTCATTTCCAGCACATGCATCCTCCTGCGCACAACTCTATCCATAGCCCACGCCTCGCAACCATACATTATTGTTGGAATCACTATTCCTTCAAACATACCCATTTTTGCTTTCCGAGATAATGTTCTCGACTTCCACACATTCTTCAAGGCTCCCAGGATTTTCGCCCCCTCCCCTACCCTATGATCCACTTCCGCTTCCATGGTTCCATCCGCTGCCAGATCCACTCCCAGATATCTAAAACACTTTATTCCTCCAGTTTTTCTCCTTTCAAACTTGCCTCCCAATTGACTTGACCCTCAACCCTACTGTACCTGATAACCTTGCTCTTATTCACATTTACTCTTAACTTTCTTCTTTCACACACTTTACCTAACTCAGTCACCAGCTTCTGCAGTTTCTCACATGAATCAGCCACCAGCGCTGTATCATCAGCGAACAACAACTGACTCACTTCCCAAGCTCTCTCATCCACAACAAACTTCATACTTGCCGGGAGGGTATTGATTGAGAGGGTGACGGTATGTACAGAGCATCAGATTGGGGAAGAGCAGCGTGGTTTCAAAAGTGGTATAGGATGTGTGGATCAGGTATTTGCTTTGAAGAATGTATGTGAAAAATACTTTGAAAAGCAAATGGATTTGTATGTAGCATTTATGGATCTGGAGAAGGCATATGATAGAGTTGATAGAGATGCTCTGTGGAAGGTATTGCGAATATATGGTGTGGGAGGCAAGTTGTTAGAAGCAGTTAAAAGTTTTTATCGATGAGGTAAGGCCTGTGTACGTGTACGAAGAGAGGAAAGTGATTGGTTCTCAGTGAATGTAGGTCTCCGGCAGGGGTGTGTGATGTCTCCATGGTTGTTTAATTTGTTTATGGATGGGGTTGTTAGGAAGGTGAATGCAAGAGTTTTGGAAAGAGTGGCCAGTATGCAGTCTGTTGTGGATGAGAGAGCTCAGAAAGTGAGTCTTTTGTTGTTCGCTGATGATACAGCGCTGGTGGCTGATTCATGTGAGAAACTGCAGAAGCTGGTGACTGAGTTTGGTAATGTGTGTGAAAGAAGAAAGTTAAGAGTAAGTGTGAATAACAGCAAGGTTATTACGTACAGTAGGGTTGAGGGTCAAGTCAATTGGGAGGTAAGTTTGAATGGAGAAAATCTGGAGGAAGTAAATTGTTTTAGATATCTGGGAATGGATCTGTCAGTGTATGGAACCATGGAAGCGGAAGTGAATCATAGGGTGGGGGAGGTAGCAAAAATTCTGGGAGCCTTGATGAATGTTTGGAAGTCGAGAACATTATCTCCGAAAGCAAAAATGGCTATGTTTGAAGGAATAGTGGTTCCAAGAATGTTGTATGGCTGCGAGGCGTGGGCTATGGATAGAGCTGTGCGGAGAAGGGTGGATGTCCTGGAAATGAGATGTTTGAAGACAATATGTGGTGTGAGGTGGTTTGATCAAGGAAGTAATGTAAAGGTAAGAGAGATGTGTGGAAATAAAAAGAATGTGGTTGAGAAAGGAGAAGAGGGTGTTTTGAAAAAGTTTGGTCACATGGAGAGAATGAGTGAGGAAAGATTGACCAAGAGGATATATATGGCAGAGGTGGAGGGAACGAGGAGAAGTGGGAGATCAAATTGGATGTGGAAAGATGGAGTGAGAAAGATTTTGTGTGATCGGGGCGTGAGCATGTAGGAGGGTTAAAGGCGTGCAAGAAATAGAGTGAATTGGAATGATGGGGAATACCGAGGTCGACGTGCTGTCAATGGATTGAACCAGGGCATGTGAAGCATCTGGGGTAAACCATGGAAAGTTCTGTAGGGCCTGGATGTGGAGAGGGAACTGTGGTTTCGGTGCATTATTACATGACAGATAGAGACTGAGTGTGAACGAATGGGACCTTTGTTGTCTTTTCCTAGTGCTACCTCGCACACGTGAGGGGGGAGGGGGCTGTTATTCCATGTGTCGCGAGGTGGCGATGGGAATGAATAAAGGCAGAAAGAATGAATTCCGTACATGTGTATATATGTATATGTCTGTGTGTGTATATATATGTGTACATTGAGATGTATATGCATGAATATTTGCGTGTGGGGACGTGTATGAATATACATGTGTATGTGGGTGGGTTGGGCCATTCTTTCTTCTGTTTCCTTGGGCTACCTCGCTAACGCGGGAGACAGCGACAAAGCAAAATAAGAAAAAAAAAATATAGAATATTATATATATATAAAATATATATATATAATATCCTCTCACTAACCCCTACTTCACTCCCCAGACATTTCCAAACCACTTCTTCCCCTTTACCCTTGAGCTTCGTTCACTCAGAGCCAAAACATCCAGGTTCCTTTCCTCAAACATACTACCTATCTCTCCTTTTTTCACACTTGTTACATCGACACAACATTTAGGCACCCCACTCTGAGCCTTCGAGGAGATGAGCACTCCCCGCGTGACTCTTTCCTTCTGTTTCCCATTTTAGAAAGTTAATACAAGGAGGGGAGGATTTTCCGCCCCACGCCCCCGTCCCCTCTAGTCGCTTTCTACGACACGCGAGGAATACGTGGACAAGAGCAAGGAAGGAGTAGCAATACTCCTGAAACAGAGTTGTGGGAGTATGTCATAGAATGTAAGAAAGTAAATTCTCGATTAATATGGGTAAAATTGAAAGTTGATGGAGAGAGGTGGGTGATTATTGGTGCATATGCACCTGGGCATGAGAAGAAAGATCATGAGAGGCAAGTGTTTTGGGAGCAGCTAAATGAGTGTGTTAGCGGTTTTGATGCACGAGACCGGGTTATAGTGATGGGTGATTTGAATGCAAAGGTGAGTAATGTGGCAGTTGAGGGAATAATTGGTATGCATGGGGTGTTCAGTGTTGTAAATGGAAATGGTGAAGAGCTTGTAGATTTATGTGCTGAAAAAGGACTGATGATTGGGAATACCTGGTTTAAAAAGCGAGATATACATAAGTATACTTATGTAAGTAGGAGAGATGGCCAGAGAGCGTTATTGGATTACGTGTTAATGGACAGGCGTGCGAAAGAGAGACTTTTGGATGTCAATGTGCTGAGAGGTGCAACTGGAGGGATGTCTGATCATTATCTTGTGGAGGCTAAGGTGAAGATTAGTATGGGTTTTCAGAAAAGAAGAGTGAATGTTGGGGTGAAGAAGGTGGTGAGAGTAAGTGAGCTTGGGAAGGAGACCTGTGTGAAGAAGTATCAGGAGAGACTGTGTACAGAATGGAAAAAGGTGAGAACAATGGAAGTAAGGGGAGTGGGGGAGGAATGGGATGTATTTAGGGAATCAGTGATGGATTGCGCAAAAGATGCTTGTGGCATGAGAAGAGTGGGAGGTGGGCTGTTTAGAAAGGGTAGTGAGTGGTGGGATGAAGAAGTAAGAGTATTAGTGAAAGAGAAGAGAGAGGCATTTGGACGATTTTTGCAGGGAAAAAATGCAATTGAGTGGGAGAAGTATAAAAGAAAGAGACAGGAGGTCAAGAGAAAGGTGCAAGAGGTGAAAAAAAGGGCAAATGAGAGTTGGGGTGAGAGACTATCAGTAAATTTTAGGGAGAATAAAAAGATGTTCTGGAAGGAGGTAAATAGGGTGCGTAAGACAAGGGAGCAAATGGGAACTTCAGTGAAGGGCGTAAATGGGGAGGTGATAACAAGTAGTGGTGATGTGAGAAGGAGATGGAATGAGTATTTTGAAGGTTTGTTGAATGTGTCTGATGACAGAGTGGCAGATATAGGGTGTTTGGGTCGAGGTGGTGTGCAAAGTGAGAGGGTTAGGGAAAATGATTTGGTAAACAGAGAAGAGGTAGTAAAAGCTTTGCGGAAGATGAAAGCCGGCAAGGCAGCAGGTTTGGATGGTATTGCAGTGGAATTTATTAAAAAAGGGGGTGACTGTATTGTTGACTGGTTGGTAAGGTTATTTAATGTATGTATGACTCATGGTGAGGTGCCTGAGGATTGGCGGAATGCGTGCATAGTGCCATTGTACAAAGGCAAA
>NC_092262.1:1683882-1701382 GCF_036320965.1 Panulirus ornatus | reverse complement strand
TTTTGCGCAAGCCATCATTGCTTCCCTAAATACATACCATTCCTCCCCCACTCCCCTTACCTTCTTTGTTCTCACCTTTTTCCATTCTGTACTCAGTCTCTCCTGGTACTTCCTCGCCCAAGTCTCCTTCCCAAGCTCACTTACTCTCACCACTCTCTTTACCCCAACATTCTCTCTTCTTTTCTGAAAACCCCCGCAAATCTTCACCTTCGCCTCCACAAGATAATGATCAGAGATCCCTCCAGTTGCACCTCTCAGCACATTAACATCCAAAAGTCTCTCTTTCGTGCGTCTATCAATTAACACGGAATCCAATAACGCTCTCTGGCCATCTCTCCTACTTACATACGTGTAGTTATGTATATATATATATATATTCATATATATATATATATATATATATATATATATATATATATATATATATATATATATATATATATATATATATATATATATATATATATTTTATTTTGCTTTGTCGCTGTCTCTCACGTTAGCGAGGTAGCGCAAGGAAACAGACGAAAGAATGGCCCAACCCACCCACATACACATGTATATACATACACGTCCACACACGCAAATATACATACCTATACATCTCAATGTACACATACACACACAGACATATACATATATACACATGTTCATAATTCATACTGTCTGCCTTTATTTATTCCCATCGCCACCTCGCCACACATGGAATAACAACCCCCTCCCCCCTCATGTGTGCGAGGTAGCGCTAGGAAAAGACACCAAAGGCCCCATTCGCTCACAGTCAGTCTCTACCTGTTATGTAATAATGCACCGAAACCACAGTTCCCTTTCCACATCCAGGCCCCACAGAACTTTCCAGGGTTTACCCCAGACGCTTCACATGCCCTTGACCAATCCATTGACGGCACGTCGACCCCGGCATACCACATCGTTCCAATTCATTCTATTCCTTGCACGTCTGTCACCCTCCTGCATGTTCAGGCCCCGATCACTCAAAATCTTTTTCACTCCATCTTTCCCCCTCCAGTTTGGTCTCCCACTTCTCCTCGCTCCCTCCACCTCCGACACATATATCCTCTTGGTCAATCTTTCCTCACTCATTCTCTCCATGTGACCAAACCAATTCAAAACACACTTTGTGCTCTCTCAACCACACTCTTTTTATTTCCACACATCTCTCTTACCCTTACATTACTTACTCGATCAAACCACCTCACACCACATATTGTCTCAAACATCTCATTTCCAGCACATCCACCCTCCTACGCACAACTCTATCCATAGCCCACGAGTCGCAACCATACAACATTGTTTGAACAACTATTCCTTCAAACATACCCATTTTTGCTTTCCGAGACAATGTTTTCGACTTCCAAACATTCTTCAAAGCTCCCAGAATTTTCGCCTCCTCCCCACCCTATGATTCACTTCCGCTTCCATGGTTCCATCCGCTGCCAGATCCACTCCCAGATATCTAAAACACTTTACTTCCTCTAGTTTTTCTCCATTCAAACTTACCTCCCAATTGGCTTGACCCTCAACCCTACTGTACCTAATAACCTTGCTGTTATTCACATTTACTCTCAACTTTCTTCTTTCACACACTTTACCAAACTCCGTCACCAGCTTCTGCAGTTTTACATGAATCAGCCACCTAGCGCTGTATCATTAGCGAACAACAACTGACTCCCTTCCTAAGCTCTCTCATCCACCACAGACTGCATACCTGCCCCTTTTTCCAAAACTCTTGCATTCACCTCCCTAACAACCCCATCCATAAACAAATTAAACAACCATGGAGACATCACACACCCCTGCAGCAAACCTACATTCACTGAGAACCAATCACTCTCCTCTCTTCTTACACGTACACATGCCTTACATCCTCGATAAAAACTTTTCCCTGTTTCTAACAACTTGCCTCCCACACCATATATTCGTAATACCTTCCACAGAGCATCTCTATCAACTCTATTGTATACCTTCTGCAGATCCATAAATGCTACATACAAATCCATTTGTTTTTCTAAGTATTTCTCACATACATTCTTCAAAGCAAACACCTGATCCACAGATCCTCCACCACTTCTGTAACCACACTGCTCTTCCCCAATTTGATGCTCTGTACATGCCTTCACCCTCTCAATCAATACCCTCCCAACTGAAAGTTGATGGAGAGAGATGGGTGATTATTGGTGCATATGCTCCTGGGCATGAGAAGAAAGATCATGAGAGGCAAGTGTTTTAGGAGCAGCTGAATGAGTGTGTTAGTGGTTTTGATGCACAAGATCGGGTTATAGTGATGGGTGATTTGAATGCAAAGGTGAGTAATGTGGCAGTTGAGGGAATAATTGGTGTACATGGATTGTTAAGTGCTGTAAATGGAAATGGTGTAGAGCTTGTAGATTTATGTGCTGAAAAAGGACTGGTGATTGGGAATATCTGGTTTAAAAAGCGAGATATACATAAGCATACGTATGTAAGTAGGAGAGATGGCCACAGAGCGTTATTGGATTACGTGTTAATTGATAGACGCACGAAGGAGAGACTTTTGGATGTTAATGTGCTGAGAGGTGCAACTGGAGGGATGTCTGATCATTATCTTGTAGAGGCGAAGGTGAAGATTTGTGGGGGTTTTCAGAAAAGAAGAGAGAATGTTGGGGTGAAGAGAGTGGTAAGAGTAAGTGAGCTTGGGAAGGAGACTTGTGTGAGGAAGTACCAGGAGAAACTGAGTACAGAATGGAAAAAGGTTAGAACAAAGGAGGTAAGGGGAGTGGTGGAGGAATGGGATGTATTTAGGGAATCAGTGATGGCTTGCGCAAAAGATGCTTTTGCCATGAGAAGCGTGGGAGGTGGGTTGATTAGAAAAGGTAGTGAGTGGTGGGACGAAGAAGTAAGATTATTAGTGAAAGAGACGAGGGAGGCATATAGGACGATTTTTGCAGGGAAAAAATGCAAATGAGTGGGAGAGGTATAAAAGAAAGAGGCAGGAGGTCAAGAGGAAGGTGCAAGAGGTAAAAGAGGGCAAATGAGAGTTGGGGTGAGAGAGTATCATTAAATTTCATGGAGAATAAAAAGATGTTTTGGAAGGAGGTAAATAAAGTGCCTAAGACAATTGAGCAAATGGGAACTTCAGTGAAGGGGGCTAATGGGAAGGTGATAACAAGTAGTGGTGATGTGATAAGGAGATGGAGTGAGTATTTTGAAGGTTTGTTGAATGTGTTTGATGATAGAGTGGCAGATATAGGGTGTTTTGGTCGAGGTGGTGTGCAAAGTGAGAGGGTTAGTGGAAAATGATTTGTTAAATAGAGAAGAGGTACTAAAAGCTTTACGGAAGATGAAAGCCGGAAAGGCAGCAGGTTTGAATGGTATTGCAGTGGAATTTATTAAAAAAGTGGGTGACTGTATTGTTGACTGGTTGGTAAGGTGTATGTATGATTCCTGGTGAGGTGCCTGAGGATTGACAGAATGCTTGCATAGTGCCATTGTACAAAGGCAAAGGAGCTAAGAGTGAGTGCTCAAATTACAGAGGTATAAGTTTGTTGAGTATTCCTGGTAAATTATATATATATTATATATGTCCCGCAGTGTATCGAGACAGACTTCCCCAGAACATTTTTGAAGGGGAAGCAAATGTTTATAGTTGTGGTACTGGAGTGATAGTTTTCATACATGGTGCTTTGACAAGAAAATAGTAAAATTGGAAAAAATGTAGCTTAGCCATTGAAGCTTATTGATACAGTGGTTATATTGATGAGAACTACTATTGACGTTTGTGTAAATAAATTATACATTTCCTTTTTCCATAGCCAGAGGTTGAACCAGTATGTGACATTCATTTTTTCATTTCATTTCAAGCTAGAAGTTTCAGTTTTCTAAATTTTTTCTTACATTTTTCATATGTATATATATGTATGTGTGTGTGTGTGTGTATATGTGCGTATGTATGTGTATGTGTGTGTATATATATATATTATCCCTGGGGATAGGGGTGAAAGAATAATTACCACGCATTCCACGCGTGTCGTAGAAAGCGACTAGAGGAGACGGGAGCGGGGGGCCAGAAATCCTCCCCTCGTATTTTTTTAACTTTCTAAAATGGGAAACAGAAGAAGGAGTCACGCGGGGAGTGCTCATCCTCCCCGAAGGCTCAGATTGGGGTGCCTAAATGTGTGTGGATGTAACCAAGATGTGAAAAAGGGAGAGATAGGTAGTATGTTTGAGGAAAGGAACCTGGATGTTTTGGCTCTGAGTGAAACGAAGCTCAAGGGTAAAGGGGAAGAGTGGTTTGGGAATGTCTTGGGAGTAAAGTAAGGGTTAGTGAGAGGACAAGAGCAAGGGAAGGAGTAGCAGTACTCCTGAAACAGGAGTTGTGGGAGTATGTGATAGAGTGTGAGAAAGTAAATTCTCGATTAATATGGGTAAAACTGAAAGTTGATGGAGAGAGATGGGTGATTGTTGGTGCATATGCACCTGGGCATGAGAAGAAAGATCATGAGAGGCAAGTGTTTTGGGAGCAGCTGAATGAGTGTGTTAGTGGTTTTGATGCACGAGACCGGGTTATAGTGATGGGTGATTTGAATGCAAAGGTGAGTAATGTGGCAGTTGAGGGAATAATTGGTATACATGGGGTGTTCATTGTTGTAAATGGAAATGGTGAATAGCTTGTAGATTTATGTGCTGAAAAAGGACTGATGATTGGGAATACCTGGTTTAAAAAGCGAGATATACATAAGTATACTTATGTAAGTAGGAGAGATGGCCAGAGGGCGTTATTGGATTACGTGTTAATTGACAGGCGTGCGAAAGAGAGACTTTTGGATGTTATTGTGCTGAGAGGTGCAACTGGAGGGATGTCTGATCATTATCTTGTGGAGGCTAAGGTGAAGATTTGTATGGGTTTTCAGGAAAGAAGAGTGAATGTTGGGGTGAAGAGGGTGGTGAGAGTAAGTGAGCTTGGGAAGGAGACTTGTGTGAGGAAGTACCAGGAGAGACTGAGTACAGAATGGAAAAAGGTGAGAACAATGGAAGTAAGGGGAGTGGGGGAGGAATGGGATGTATTTAGGGAATCAGTGATGGATTGCGCAAAAGATGCTTGTGGCATGAGAAGAGTGGGAGGTGGGTTGATTAGAAAGGGTAGTGAGTGGTGGGATGAAGAAGTAAGAGTATTAGTGAAAGAGAAGAGAGAGGCATTTGGACGATTTTTGCAGGGAAAAAATGCAATTGAGTGGGAGATGTATAAAAGAAAGAGACAGGAGGTCAAGAGAAAGGTGCAAGAGGTGAAAAAAAAGGGGAAATGAGAGTTCGGGTGAGAGATTATCATTAAATTTTAGGGAGAATAAAAAGATGTTCTGGAATGAGGTAAATAAAGTGCGTAAGACAAGGGAGCAAATGGGAACTTCAGTGAAGGGCGCAAATTGGGAGGTGATAACAAGAAGTGGTGATGTGAGAAGGATATGGAGTGAGTATTTTGAAGGTTTGTTGAATGTGTTTGATGATAGAGTGGCAGATATAGGGTGTTTTGGTCGAAGAGGTGTGCGAAGTGAGGGGGTTAGGGAAAATGATTTAGTAAACAGAGAAGAGGTAGTAAAAGCTTTGCGGAAGATGAAAGCCGGCAAGGCAGCAGGTCTGGATGGTATTGCAGTGGAATTTATTAAAAAAGGGGGTGACTGTATTGTTGACTGGTTGGTAAGGTTATTTAATGTATGTATGACTCATGGTGACGTGCCTGAGGATTGGCGGAATGCGTGCATAGTGCGATTGTACAAAGGCAAAGGGGATAAGAGTGAGTGCTCAAATTACAGAGGTATAAGTTTGTTGAGTATTCCTGGTAAATTATATGGGAGGGTATTGATTGAGAGGGTGAAGGCATGTACAGAGCATTAGATTGGGGAAGAGCAGTGTGGTTTCAGAAGTGGTAGAGGATGTGTGGATCAGGTGTTTGCTTTGAAGAATGTATGTGGAAAATACTTAGAAAAGCAAATGGATTTGTACGTGGCATTCATGGATCTGGAGAAGGCATATAATAGAGTTGATAGAGATGCTCTGTGGAAGGTATTAAGAATATGTGGTGTGGGAGGCAAGTTGTTAGAAGCATCGAAAAGTTTTTATCGAGGATGTAAGGCATGTGTACGTGTAGGAAGAGAGGAAAGTGATTGGTTCTCAGTGAATGTAGTTTTGCGGCAGGGGTGTGTGATGTCTCCTTGATTGTTTAATTTGTTTATGGATGGGGTTGTTAGGGAGGTGAACGCAAGAGTTTTGGAAAGAGGGGCAAGTATGAAGTATGTTGGGGATGAGAGAGCTTGGGAAGTGAGTCAGTTGTTGTTCGCTGATGATACAGCGCTGGTGGCTGACTCATGTGAGAAACTGCAGAAGCTGGTGACTGAGTTTGGTAAAGTGTGTGAAAGAAGAAAGTTAAGAGTAAATGTGAATAAGAGCAAGGTTATTAGGTACAGTAGTGTTGAGGGTCAAGTCAATTGGGAGGTGAGTTTGAATGGAGAAAAACTGGAGGAAGTGAAGTGTTTTAGATATCTGGGAGTGGATCTGGCAGCGAATGGAACCATGGAAGCGGAAGTGGATCATAGGGTGGGGAAGGGGGCGAAAATTCTGGAAGCCTTGAAGAATGTGTGGAAGTCGAGAACATTATCTCGGAAAGCAAAAATGGGTATGTTCGAAGGAATAGTGGTTCCAACAATATTGTATGGTTGCGAGGCGTGGGCTATGGATAGAGTTGTGCGCAGGAGGATGGATGTGCTGGAAATAAGATGTTTGAGGACAATGTGTGGTGTGAGGTGGTTTGATCGAGTAAGTAACGTAAGGGTAAGAGAGATGTGTGGAAATAAAAAGAGCGTGGTTGAGAGAGCAGAATAGTGTGTTTTGAAATGGTTTGGGCACATGGAGAGAATGAGTGAGGAAAGATTGACCAAGAGGATATATGTGTCGGAGGTGGAGGGAACGAGGAGAAGAGGGAGACCAAATTGGAGGTGGAAAGATGGAGTGAAAAAGATTTTGTGTGATCGGGGCCTGAACATGCAGAAGGGTGAAAGGAGGGCAAGGAATAGAGTGAATTGGATCGATGTGGTATACCTTGGTTGACGTGCTGTCAGTGGATTGAATCAGGGCATTTGAAGCGTCTGGGGTAAACCATGGAAAGCTGTGTAGGTATGTATATTTGCGTGTGTGGACGTAAGTATATACATGTGTATGGGGGTGGGTTGGGCCATTACTTTCATCTGTTTCCTTGCGCTACCTCGCAAACGCGGGAGACAGCGGCAAAAAAAAAAAAAATATATATATATATATATATATATATATATATATATATATATATATATATATATATATATATATATATATATATATATATATATATATATATATATATTTATTTTTTTTTTTATACTATTCGCCATTTCCCGCATCAGCGAGGTAGCGTTAAGAACAGAGGACTGGGCCTCTGAGGAAACATCCTCATCCAGCCTCCTTCTCTGTTCCTTCCTTTGGAAAAAAAAAAAAAAAAAAAAAAGAGGGGAGGATTTCCAGCCCCCCGCTCCCTTCCATTTTAGTCGCCCTCTACGACACGCAGGGAATACGTGGGAAGTACCTATCCGAGTCAAAATTCACCGTGATATAGGAAGACTGATGACTGAGAAGGGGAAAGCAGGTGCTTCAGGAAGCTTGACATTGACTAAAGGTAGAATGGTAAGGTGGTTAGGTGTGGTGATGGTGGTCTGGTGTGTCTTCCTGGTGTTGGTAGTCTGGTGCCTCTCCCTGGTGTTGGTGGTCTGATGTATCTTCCTGGTATTGGTGGTCTAGTGAGTCTCCTGTTGGTGGTTTGGTGCCAGTGGAGATGAAGCCTCAATGCAGTAGTGATCCCTGGTGTAGCCCAGTGGAGTTTGTAGTGCGTGTGTCTACTGGCTGCAGGACAGTTTCACTGCACTGATAAAGAAAACTGGAGATCATCTAGAGGCAGCACAGCTATCATTGGAGCCTGGGGAAAAGAATAATGGAAAGGGGGCACAAGGTAGGTGGAAGTTGGATGTTAGGGCGAGCTGGTTTCAAGCTGTTAATGGAGATAACCTCAATCTTTCCAAAGCATTCAGTAGTGAACTGTTTGGGGGTAAGGATAAGCACTCTAAAGGGACCATGTCACTGCTGCAAGGGTCAGCAAACTGCATCAACATGGATGAAAACATGGTCATAGAAAGGGAGTCCCAAAGAATACATGAGCCATTTGGAGGGATAGCAAAGTAGAACAGGACAGATATCCACATGTGCATTACAAAGCCTTTTTACAAAGGTAAGGAGGTCCAGTGTATAGCTTTGGACAATCTGGAGAAACAGTTGACATAGGTCTGGAGGTAGCAGTTCACATGATGGAGGAAGAGGTCTGACAATATTTATGTGCACCACATCAAACCTTCAGGAAGGTAGAGAAAATTGGTGGAGCAGGGCCTATGTGGTGGTGGATCTTGAACCACTGGCACTTGAGACAGGAGTGGGCCCAAAACTGGATATCTTCATTGATCCCTGGCCAAACAGTTTGGTGAGTGAGGAGGTGCTGAGTTGGACGAGGAAGTGGAGCACACTGAAGATTTCTCTTCAGAATGGTTTGGGAATAAAAATGAGGGGTTCAGGTCAAGATGCATCACACAAGTTATTACCCTGAGCCAAGGGGCATTGGTGATGCTGAGTCATGATGGCAGACCTAGGATCCTGCTATTTAGCAGCCACAATAAGGAGGTAAGTAGCATGTTTCAGGAAAGAAACCTGGATGTTCTGGCTCTCATTGAATGAAGCTCAAGAGTATATGGTTTGGAAAAGTCTTTAGAGTAAAGTCAGGGGTCGGTGAAAGGACAAGAGATATGGAAGGAGTAGCATTACTCCTGAAGCAGGAGTTGTGGGAGTGTGATAGATTGTAAGAAAGTAAATTCTAGATTGATGTGGGTAAAACTGAAAGTGGATGGAGAGAGATGGGTGATTATTGGTGCTTATGCATCTGGTTATGAGAAGCAAGTGTTTTGGGAGCAGCTGAGTGTGTCAGCTGCTTTGGTGCATGAGACCAGGTATATTTGATGGGTGATTTAAATGTGGTGAACAATGTGGCAGTTCAGGGTATAAATGGTGTACATGGGGTATTTAGTATTGTGAATGGAAATGGTAAGGAGCTTGTGGATCTCTGTGCTGAAAAAAGACGGGATATCTGGTTTAAAAAGAGAGATACACATAAGTATACATTTGTGAGTAGAAGAGTTGGATGACACGTTAATTGATAGGCAAGTATAAGAAAGAATTTTGGATGCTAATGTGCTGAGGGGGCAGCTGGAGGGATGTCTGATCACTATCTTGTTGAAGCGAAGGTGAAGACTTGTAGAGGTTTTCAAAAAAGAAGAGAGATGGTTGGGGGAGAAGAGAGTGGTGAGAGTAAGTGAGCTTGGAAAGGATACTTGTGTGAAGTACCAGGAGAGATTGAGTGTAGAATGGCAAAACGAGAGAGTAAATGAGTAAATGACATGAGGGGAGTGGTTGTAGAATGGGAGGTATTTAGGGAAGCAGTGATGACATATGCAAAAGATGCATGTAACATGAGAAAGGGGGGAGGTAGGCAGATTAGAAAGGGTAGTGAGTGGTGGGATGAAGAAGCAAAGTTGTTAGTGAAAAAGAAAAGAGAGGTGTTATATATTTTTTTTTTTTTTTTATACTTTGTCGCTGTCTCCCGCGTTTGCGAGGTAGCGCAAGGAAACAGACGAAAGAAATGGCCCAACCCCCCCCCCCCCATGCACATGTATATACATATGTCCACACACGCAAATATACACACCTACACAGCTTTCCATGGTTTACCCAAGACGCTTCACATGCCTTGATTCAATCCACTGACAGCACGTCAACCCCGGTATACCACATCGCTCCAATTCACTCTATTCCTTGCCCTCCTTTCACCCTCCTGCATGTTCAGGCCCCGATCACACAAAATCTTTTTCACTCCATCTTTCCACCTCCAATTTGGTCTCCCTCTTCTCCTTGCTCCCTCCACCTCCGACACATATATCCTCTTGGTCAATCTTTCCTCACTCATCCTCTCCATGTGCCCAAACCACTTCAAAACACCCTCTTCTGCTCTATCAACCACGATCTTTTTATTTCCACACATCTCTCTTACCCTTACGTTACTCACTCGATCAAACCACCTCACACCACACATTGTCCTCAAACATCTCATTTCCAGCACATCCATCCTCCTGCGCACAACTCTATCCATAGCCCACGCCTCGCAACCATACAACATTGTTGGAACCACTATTCCTTCAAACATACCCATTTTTGATTTCCGAGATAATGTTCTCGACTTCCACACATTCTTCAAGGCCCCCAGAATTTTCGCCCCCTCCCCCACCCTATGATCCACTTCCGCTTCCATGGTTCCATCCGCTGCCAGATCCACTCCCAGATATCTAAAACACTTCACTTCCTCCAGTTTTTCTCCATTCAAACTCACCTCCCAATTGACTTGATCCTCAACCCTACTGTACTTAATAACCTTGCTCTTATTCACATTTACTCTTAACTTTCTTCTTCCACACACCTTACCAAACTCAGTCACCAGCTTCTGCAGTTTCTCACATGAATAAGCCACCAGCGCTGTATCATCAGCGAACAACAACTGACTCACTTCCCAAGCTCTCTCATCGCCAACAGACTTCATACTTGCCCCTCTTTCCAAAACTCTTGCATTTACCTCCCTAACAACCGCATCCATAAACAAATTAAACAACCATGGAGACATCACACACCCATGCCGCAAACCTACATTCACTGAGAACCAATCACTTTCCTCTCTTCCTACACGTACACATGCCTTACATCCTCGATAAAAACTTTTCACTGCTTCTAACAACTTTCCTCCCACACCATATATTCTTAATACCTTCCACAGAGCATCTCTATCAACTCTATCATATGCCTTCTCCAGATCCATAAATGCTACGTACAAATCAATTTGCTTTTCTAAGTATTTCTCACATACATTCTTCAAAGCAAACACCTGATCCACACATCCTCTACCACTTCTGAAACCACACTGCTCTTCCCCAATCTGATGTTCTGTACATGCCTTCACCCTCTATCCACCCTCTATCTTATATATATTATATATATTTTTTTTATTATACTTTGTCGCTGTCTCCCGCGTTTGCGAGGTAGCGCAAGGAAACAGACGAAAGAAATGGCCCAACCCCCCCCCCCATACACATGTATATACATACGTCCACACACGCAAATATACATACCTACACAGCTTTCCATGGTTTACCCCAGACGCTTCACATGCCTGCTTCAATCCACTGACAGCACGTCAACCCCGGTATACCACATCGCTCCAATTCACTCTATTCCTTGCCCTCCTTTCACCCTCCTGCATGTTCAGGCCCCGATCACACAAAATCTTTTTCACTCCATCTTTCCACCTCCAATTTGGTCTCCCTCTTCTCCTTGTTCCCTCCACCTCCGACACATATATCCTCTTGGTCAATCTTTCCTCACTCATCCTCTCCATGTGCCCAAACCACTTCAAAACACCCTCTTCTGCTCTCTCAACCACGCTCTTTTTATTTCCACACATCTCTCTTACCCTTACGTTACTCACTCGATCAAACCACCTCACACCACACATTGTCCTCAAACATCTCATTTCCAGCACATCCATCCTCCTGCGCACAACTCTATCCATAGCCCACGCCTCGCAACCATACAACATTGTTGGAACCACTATTCCTTCAAACATACCCATTTTTGCTTTCCGAGATAATGTTCTCGACTTCCACACATTCTTCAAGGCCCCCAGAATTTTCGCCCCCTCCCCCACCCTATGATCCACTTCCGCTTCCATGGTTCCATCCGCTGCCAGATCCACTCCCAGATATCTAAAACACTTCACTTCCTCCAGTTTTTCTCCATTCAAACTCACCTCCCAATTGACTTGATCCCTCAACCCTACTGTACCTAATAACCTTGCTCTTATTCACATTTACTCTTAACTTTCTTCTTCCACACACCTTACCAAACTCAGTCACCAGCTTCTGCAGTTTCTCACATGAATAAGCCACCAGCGCTGTATCATCAGCGAACAACAACTGACTCACTTCCCAAGCTCTCTCATCCCCAACAGACTTCATACTTGCCCCTCTTTCCAAAACTCTTGCATTTACCTCCCTAACAACCGCATCCATAAACAAATTAAACAACCATGGAGACATCACACACCCATGCCGCAAACCTACATTCACTGAGAACCAATCACTTTCCTCTCTTCCTACACGTACACATGCCTTACATCCTCGATAAAAACTTTTCACTGCTTCTAACAACTTTCCTCCCACACCATATATTCTTAATACCTTCCACAGAGCATCTCTATCAACTCTATCATATGCCTTCTCCAGATCCATAAATGCTACGTACAAATCAATTTGCTTTTCTAAGTATTTCTCACATACATTCTTCAAAGCAAACACCTGATCCACACATCCTCTACCACTTCTGAAACCACACTGCTCTTCCCCAATCTGATGTTCTGTACATGCCTTCACCCTCTATCCACCCTCTATCTTTATATATATATATATATTTTTTTTTATTATACTTTGTCGCTGTCTCCCGCGTTTGCGAGGTAGCGCAAGGAAACAGACGAAAGAAATGGCCCAACCCCCCCCCCATACACATGTATATACATACGTCCACACACGCAAATATACATACCTACACAGCTTTCCATGGTTTACCCCAGACGCTTCACATGCCCTGCTTCAATCCACTGACAGCACGTCAACCCGGGTATACCACATCGCTCCAATTCACTCTATTCCTTGCCCTCCTTTCACCCTCCTGCATGTTCAGGCCCCGATCACACAAAATCTTTTTCACTACATCTTTCCACCTCCAATTTGGTCTCCCTCTTCTCCTTGTTCCCTCCACCTCCGACACATATATCCTCTTGGTCAATCTTTCCTCACTCATCCTCTCCATGTGCCCAAACCACTTCAAAACACCCTCCTCTGCTCTCTCAACCACGCTCTTTTTATTTCCACACATCTCTCTTACCCTTACGTTACTCACTCGATCAAACCACCTCACACCACACATTGTCCTCAAACATCTCATTTCCAACACATCCATCCTCCTGCGCACAACTCTATCCATAGCCCACGCCTCGCAACCATACAACATTGTTGGAACCACTATTCCTTCAAACATACCCATTTTTGCTTTCCGAGATAATGTTCTCGACTTCCACACATTCTTCAAGGCCCCCAGGATTTTCGCCCCCTCCCCCACCCTATGATCCACTTCCGCTTCCATGGTTCCATCCGCTGCCAGATCCACTCCAAGATATCTGAAACACTTCACTTCCTCCAGTTTTTCTCCATTCAAACTCACCTCCCAATTGACTTGACCCTCAACCCTACTGTACCTAATAACCTTGCTCTTATTCACATTTACTCTTAACTTTCTTCTTCCACACACCTTACCAAACTCAGTCACCAGCTTCTGCAGTTTCTCACATGAATCAGCCACCAGCGCTGTATCATCAGCGAACAACAACTGACTCACTTCCCAAGCTCTCTCATCCCCAACAGACTTCATACTTGCCCCTCTTTCCAAAACTCTTGCATTCACCTCCCTAACAACCCCATTCATAAACAAATTAAACAACCATGGAGACATCACACACCCCTGCTGCAAACCTACATTCACTGAGAACCAATCACTTTCCTCTCTTCCTACACGTACACATGCCTTACATCCTTGATAAAAACTTTTCAATGCTTCTAACAACTTGCCTCCCACACCATATATTCTTAATACCTTCCACAGAGCATCTCTATCAACTCTATCATATGCCTTCTCCAGATCCATAAATGCTACATACAAATCCATTTGCTTTTCTAAGTATTTCTCACATACATTCTTCAAAGCAAACACCTGATCCACACATCCTCTACCACTTCTGAAACCACACTGCTCTTCCCCAATCTGATGCTCTGTACATGCCTTCACCCTCTCAATCAATACCCTCCCATATAATTTACCAGGAATACTCAACAAACTTATACCTCTGTAATTTGAGCACTCACTCTTATCCCCTTTGCCTTTGTACAATGGCACTATGCACGCATTCCGCCAATCTTCAGGCACCTCACCATGAGTCATACATACATTAAATAACCTTACCAACCAGTCAACAATACAGTCACCCCCTTTTTTAACAAATTCTACTGCAATACCATCCAAACCTGCTGCCTTGCCGGCTTTCATCTTCCGCAAAGCTTTCACTACCTCTTCTCTGTTTATCAAATCATTTTCCCTAACCCTCTCACTTTGCACACCACCTCGACCAAAACACCCTATATCTGCCACTCTATCATCAAACACATTCAACAAACCTTCAAAATACTCACTCCATCTCCTTCTCACATCACCACTACTTGTTATCACCTCCCCACTTGCGCCCTTCACCGAAGTTCCCATTTGCTCCCTTGTCTTACGCACTTTATTTACCTCCTTCCAGAACATCTTTTTATTCTCCCAAAAATTCAATGATACTCTCTCGCCCCAACTCTCATTTGCCCTTTTTTTCACCTCTTGCACCTTTCTCTTGACCTCCTGTCTCTTTCTTTTATACATCTCCCACTCAATTTCATTTTTTCCCTGCAAAAATCGTCCAAATGCCTCTCTCTTCTCTTTCACTAATACTCTTACTTCTTCATCCCACCACTCACTACCCTTTCTAATCAACCCAACTCCCACTCTTCTCATGCCACAAGCATCTTTTGCGCAATCCATCACTGATTCCCTAAATACATCCCATTCCTCCCCCACTCCCCTTACTTCCATTGTTCTCACCTTTTTCAATTCTGTACTCAGTCTCTCCTGGTACTTCCTCACACAGGTCTCCTTCTCAAGCTCACTTACTCTCACCACCCTCTTCACCCCAACATTCACTCTTCTTTTCTGAAAACCCATACAAATCTTCACCTTAGCCTCCACAAGATAATGATCAGACATCACTCCAGTTGCACCTCTCAGCACATTAACATCCAAAAGTCTCTCTTTCGCACGCCTGTCAATTAACACGTAATCCAATAACGCTCTCTGGCCATCTCTCCTACTTACATAAGTATACTTATGTATATCTCGCTTTTTAAACCAGGTATTCCCAATCATCAGTCCTTTTTCAGCACATAAATCTACAAGCTCTTCACCATTTCCATTTAGAACACTGAACATCCCATGTATACCAATTATTCCCTCAACTGCCACATTACTCACCTTTGCATTCAAATCACCCATCACTATGACCCGGTCTCGTGCATCAAAACCACTAACACACTCATTCAGCTGCTCCCAAAACACTTGCCTCTCTTGATCTTTCTTCTCATGCCCAGGTGCATATGCACCAATAATCACCCACCTCTCTCCATCAACTTTCAGTTTTACCCATATTAATCGAGAATTTACTTTCTTACACTCTATCACATACTCCCACAACTCCTGTTTCAGGAGTATTGCTACTCCTTCCCTTGCTCTTGTCCTGTCAGTAACCCCTGACTTTACTCCCCAGAGATTCCCAAACCACTCTTCCCCTTTACCCTTGAGCTTCGTTTCACTCAGAGCCAAAACATCCAGGTTCCTTTCCTCAAACATACTACCTATCTCTCCTTTTTTCACATCTTGGTTACATCCACACACATTTAGGCACCCCACTCTGAGCCTTCGAGGAGGATGAGCACTCCCCGCGTGACTCCTTCTTCTGTTTCCCATTTTAGAAAGTTAATACAAGGAGGGGAGGATTTCTGGCCCCCCGCTCCCGTCCCCTCTAGTCGCTTTCTACGACACGCGAGGAATACGTGGGAAGTATTCTTTCACCCCTATCCCCAGGGATAATATACATATATATATATACATACACACACACACACACACACACACACACACGCACATATACACACACACACACATATACATATGAGAAATGTAAGAAACAATTTAGAAAACTGAAACTTCTAGCTTGAAATGAATGAAAAAAAAGAATGTCACATAATGGTTCAACCTCTGGCTATGGAAAAAAGGAAATGTATAATTTATTTACACAAACGTCAATATGTATATATATATGTATATATATATATATATATATATATATATATATATATATATATATATATATATATATATATATATATATATATATATATATATATATATATATATATTAATTTGTTTATGGATGGGGTTGTTAGGGAGGTGAATGCAAGAGTTTTGGAAAGAGGGGCAAGTATGAAGTCATTTGGGGAATAGAGAGCTTGGGAAGTGAGTCAGTTGTTGTTCGCTGATGATACAGCGGTGGTGGCTGATTCATGTGAGAAATTGAAGCTGGTGACTGAGTTTGGTAAAGTGTGTGAAAGAAGAAAGTTAAGAGTAAATGTGAATAAGAGCAAGGTTATTAGGTACAGTAGGGTTGAGGGTCAAGTCAATTGGGAGGTAAGTTTGAATGGAGAAAAACTGGAGGAAGTGAAGTGTTTTAGATATCTGTGAGTGGATCTGGCAGTGGATGTAACCATGGAAGCGGAAGTGGATCATAGGGTGGGGGAGGGGGCGAAAATTCTGGGAGCCTTGAAGAATGTGTGGAAGTCGAGAACATTATCTCGGAAAACAAAAATGGGTATGTTTGAAGGAATAGTGGTTCCAACAATGTTCTATGGTTGCGAGGCGTGGGCTATGGATAGAGTTGTGCGCAGGAGGATGGATGTCCTGGAAATGAGATGTTTGAGGACAATGTGTGGTGTGATGTTGTTTGATCGAGTAAGTAACGTAAGGGTAAGAGAGATGTGTGGAAATAAAAAGAGCGTGGTTGAGAGAGCAGAAGATTGTGTTTTCAAATGGTTTGGTCACATGGAGAGAATGAGTGAGGAAAGATTGACCAAGAGGATATATGTGTCGGAGGTGGAGGGAACGAGGAGAAGTGGGAGACCAAATTGGAGGTGGAAAGATGGAGTGAAAAAGATTTTGTTTGATCGCGGCCTGAACATGCAGAAGGGTGAAAGAAGGGCAAGGAATAGAGTGAATTGGATCGATGTGGTATACCTTGGTTGACGTGCTGTCAGTGGATTGAATCAGGGCATTTGAAGCGTCTGGGGTAAACTATGGAAAGCTGTGTAGGTATGTATATTTGCGTGTGTGGACGTATGTATATACTTGTTTATGTGGGTGGGTTGGGCCATTTCTTTCGTCTGTTTCCTTGCGCTACCTCGCAAACGCGGGAGACAGCGACAAAAAAAGAAAAAAAATATATATATATATATATATACTTTTTTTTTCATACTATTCGCCATTTCCCGTGATAGCGAGGTAGCGTTAAGAGCAGAGGACTGGGCCTTTGAGGGAATATCCTCACCTGGCCCCCTTTTCTGTTCCTTCTTTTTGAAAATTAAAAAAAAAAATGAGA